>NW_023615549.1:0-60001 GCF_013339695.2 Rhipicephalus sanguineus | reverse complement strand
GACATTCGAAACTGTTTTGGGACTCTGAAGGCGACGTCAGTCGTTTTCCGTAAATCTTGTAGCCGCTCACACGTTTTGCCAAAAATGATGAGTCTGTGCTGTCCTGAGTCTACAAGGCAGCGCTTTTTGGGACTATGCGAGATGCGCTGGGCCGAAAAGCACGATGCAGAGCTTTCATTTGTGAGCCTCTTTGCGCCGTTGATCGCAGCACTAGAGGAGTTTGACGGAAATGGCGAAGCTCCAGTGCAGGCAAGCAGTCTATGTTGGCACTCTTTTCACCAGCGTTCCTTGTAAGCCTGCATGTGACGGAGCAGGTGTTAGCACTGACTTTGCCACTGTCAAAGAAGCTGCAGACGAGGAGTATCGACATGAGCGCTCCCATTAACGACATAGAAGTGATACAGCAGACAATTGAAAGTGACCGCAAGAACACGAATGCTTCTTTCTCAAAAATATTTGCACAAGTGCAGGCATTAGCAGAAAAACTGAATGTGGAGATCACCAGCCGTCGAGCCGGTGTCCGGAAGCAAAACCTTGGGAGCAAAGCATTCGAAAGCGCGGAAGAATATTTTCGCAGAACCCTGTTCATTCCGTTCATGGACCACGTACTAGCCCAGGTAAACCAGCGGTTCGAAAAGCACAGGGCACTTCTAAAGGACTTTTCATTAATTGTACCATCTGCAATACCACCAATGCAAGATGATCGGAGAAAGGAGCAGAAAATCTCCTGACCGTTTTTGCGCATGACGTCGAAACGAGGGCTGGTTTTGGAGAACTGCGACTATGGTAGACAAAGTGGGCGAACAAAGCAGCAAACCAGCGTCCCGGTACTGGAACCGATGCCCTCTCTCATTGCGACAGCAGGTTCTATGCGAATGTGTACAAGCTACTCCGGATTTTAGTCACCCTTCCAGTGACCACTGCCAGCGCAGAGAGAACGTTTTCAAGCATGAGGTTACTTAAGAACTACTTATGCTCCACGATGTCTGAGGAACGCATGGTTGGCCAGGCACTTCTGTACGCCCACAGAAATGTCGACACCACTGTTTCGCTAAGTTTCATCACCGGGTCAACGTTGTCCTTTGATACCGAGCAGGACAAAAATCAGCGCAAACGATAGGAAAAGACACTGCTGTTCGAGGTCAATGAGCCCGTAATTCTGACGCACTATTATTGTTCACCACCTTTTAATGCCGTGAGCATTTTGTACCTTTTAGCAGTTAAACCTGTCACCTAATATAAACATAAGAATACGGGCATCAGGTGGACATTACCAGCCAATCGACAACTTCACATTGTTCACTGAGAGGTCGGCATACGCGGTTTTACCAAACAAATTCAACTATTGGGGAGCCGTACTAGCAGCATTGTTTGTTACTTTCATTTGTCGTTTTTGTGGTTCATTGCTTTTCTAACTAGAAGCGGCAACCTTCATTTTATATTGAGTGCACAATAGTGGTTCGCACTTTTAAAACAGTTTTGAAATAGTTTCTTTCGTTATTTCTGCGCTCTTCCTTTATAGTTCTGTCCACATGGTGCGTCCGAGACAGCAGCTTGGCCCAAGGACAAATCAGTTGGGCATTATGTATAGTGATCATTGCTTAGTTCCCTTTATTGATTGCATATTTAAATGTACATTTGTGAAGTTTTGCGTAAGCATACTGCGCACTGTTTACGGTGACTTATGCTTTGCCCGTATTCAAGGTGTACTTTCCCATTCTTGCTTTTCCCTGGCCGCATCATTTGTGCAAAAAGATGAACATTTGGTGTAAACAATCTGCATTGAAATATTTCATCTCGTCCTGGTTATTTCGTGGACTTCATCTTTTTTTGTTATTAGGCGCTTCTTCAGTTCAAAACTGATGCAGTTCCGAAGTTTGCGTGATATTTGCCGTACCTGTTACACACACACACAAAAATATTGAAAAGATTGAAGACAGTTATTCCTGGAAAGATTTTGCGGGCATGCCAACGTAATATTTTTACGAAAAAAACACATTTCTTACCCGTTCTTAACAGAGGGCAGCATTCAAGAAGTAATTTGCAGCATCTAATACAAATTGTCACTGGTAATACATGCTAATGGTAATACCAGTGACAATGTATGTACAAGGTAATACATGTACATACCCACGCCACTTTTGGAAAATTATGAAACCGGACGACAAAACCACAGTGTCTCTTTGTGACACTTCTGGATCCACCGTTGCCGACTGCGACGTTCCATCCGTCAACTCTGCATTTTGTTCCGTCTATAATAACGAACCTGACAACGAACTTCCTGATTTTCCGCATTTTGCTTTTCCGCCAATGCCAAAGATTGAATTCAATTCAGAGGGAATTGTAAAAGTTAATAATCATTTAAAGAACTCTTCGTCATGCGGTATAGATGGCATAAACACCAAAATTCTGAAAAATACTAAACATGTATGCAGTTCCATATTGTCAATCCTTTTTCAGCAGTCACTCGACAAAGGTGAAGTCCCATTAGACTGGAGAGTTGGGAAGGTCATTCCGGTCTTCAAGAACGGTGACCGCTCATTTGCAGGTTGCTACTGACCAATCTCGCTCACTAGTGTTTGTTCAAAGATCATGGAACACGTCATCTTTTCTCATATTGCTATATTTTTATCATCCGTAAGCTTCTTTCACCCAAACCAACATGGCTTTCGCAAAGATCACTCATGCGAGACCCAATTAATATTATTCCTGCACGACATTCACCTTCATATGGACCGTAACATCCCAATTGACACACTGTTCTCAGATTTTAAAAAAGCCTTCGATAAGGTACCCCACTCCCGTCTCCTTCTAAAAACCTCGCGTCTAAACCTTCATCGGCATGTTTTTAACTGGATTAAAGCATTCCTAACAAACCGTAAACAATTCGTGCATGTTAATGATCACTCCTCCGACCTCTCGCATGTCTTGTCCGGCGTGCCCCAGGGTACCGTCCTAGGGACTCTTTTATTCCTAATATACATTAACAATATTCCGCTTTCCGTTGAATCTAACATCCATATTTTTGCTGATGATTGTGTCCTCTACCGCCCTATAAATAACCCCACCAATGTCTCATCTCTACGGTGACCGCATTCAGCAGTGGTGTGCCACCTGGTTGATATCCCTTAATGTGAAAAAACATTAATAATTTATTTCCATCGTCGCCGAAACCACACGCCGGCTACTTACAAAATCAACAACTGTCATATAGCTGCTACTGACTCGATTAAATACCTGGGTGTCCATCTTTCGAGTGACCTATCTTGGGGCGACCATATAAATCACATAATTCACTCCGCTAACCGCGCTCTCGGGTACATACGCCGAAGCATTTCCATGGCACCACCTTCCGTTAAACTACTCGCTTATAAAACCATTGTCAGAACAAAACTTGAGTATGCATCTGCTGTCCTTGACCCCCACCAAAGTAATCATATCGAAATACTTGAGTCAGTACAGAACCGAGCAACCAAATTCATTGTTTCAGATTATTTCCGCTACTCGAGCATCTCCGCCCTCAAATCCCAGTTAAATACTTCTACCCTCGCTCTTCGTTTCTTTTATTCAACCCTGCGTGAGAACCACCTTATCCAGCCGGTTCATCGAGGCCATCGCACAAGTCATCGAAATGCTGTGATTCCGCCACGTGCCAACACAACCTCATTTCAGCAGCCCTTCTTTTTGCGCACCGCCCGAGACTGGAATGACCTTCCGAACGAAGCAGCAGTCATCCGCGATTTTGCGCGCTTCAAAAATGCCATCCAGGAAGCAGACTCAACCACATCCTAACATACACCTTCATCGATACCGCCATTTTATGACGCCCACCGTCTCATGTAAAGTCCCACACGGGACCTTTGAGGATATAATAAATAAATAAATAAATAAATAAATAAATAAATAAATAAATAAATAAATAAATAAATGTTATTCATATACTTAGTCGTTCTGAAAATTCAATGAGGAGGTCGCGCTGCAACGTGAGCCCCCCTCGAACAAAATTCCTGGCTACGACACTGCCTGGCAGGTCTATACCATATGGTTTCAATAGGCTTTCTGCCCGCAAAATTTGGATTCAGTTCAAAACGATTGTGGCTGGATAGCATGTAGCTTCTCCGTATTATTCAACATCATAGTTTGCAGTCTTCGTAAATTGCTTGCTCCCGAAATAAGCATTAAAATTTGGTTGCATATAAGTATGCAAATGACGTGCGCACTTCTCCATAGCCTCGCGAGAGAGCAAAGCTCGTAATCTCTGTGTATGTCTGGGACAATTTCGAACACTACAACCTCTTCGTGGTACGGACGTCCCTTGAAGAATGAAGGTGCTCTGGAGCATATAGGCAGGCGTTGCAAAAGCATCACCTGCAATTTATCGCAATCCCTGAAGAGCATAGTGCACATTCTATGCATTCTACCTGTACTTGCACAGCGGGTACAAACTTCGTGGCTAAGAAACAAATGTTGCTTAAGTTAAAAAAATATATGGTTCGTGGTTTCACGGCGTGCTTGGTAAACAGCACCCTTGTAAGGCCCACCTGGTATTGCGAAATTTTACTTAAGTGTTTTCATTTTCTGTTGCATTGTGGTTCATTTTCTACTTCACGGGTCTGGGCGGCTTGCGAGTCTGTCCTGTGACACGCACCGCGACACTGGTCGGCTTGTGGCTCCGCTGTGTTGGCGCTCGCATCTGGCAGCTTCCTCCTCAGCAGTACGATTGGGATCGTCCATATCGGCGAATGCAAACTTCTCGAGCAACATACCTCTCCTTCTCCATGCGCCGTTAAGCGCTACCATTTGGCTTGTTCTTGCCCGCTGGCGCTGCTCGTTGTTCTTTCCCTTTCCCTCTAGCTAGTGTGGCAATCGTAGCGCCTTTCTTACCTTTCTCAGTCTTCCTGAGTCTCGTGTCTCGCTCCTCCAGGCGTGGCGCTGTCCTTTCCCTGTGTCAGCTGAGGCAAACTCTCGCCACTTTGGTCACGTGTCCTGCGTCACTGCCACTACAACATCAAGGACGACGGCGCAGGGCACACTTTTCAAACAACTGCGCTGTAAAACTATCCAGTGTTGTGCGATGGACCGCAATATGATTGGCGCGAAATCTAAGATCGGAAGACAGCAGATTGGAACGAACATTTGCAGCCCATATAGTCGTTGACATCAACAAAACCAATTGACCTGGGCGGGTCACGCGCAGTGCGTAGAACCGATGGTCAGTTAGAGCAACCGAATCCATTCCAACGTATCGGAGACGCAGCCAAGCATGGCAGAGGGTTAGGTTGTGGGGCGAAATCGAAAAACGTGCATACATCACACATTTATCGGTGCGCGTCAACATCGCTGGGAGCTGAGCTCTTTCTTCCGAAAGTGGACATAAAAATTAAGGCTGATGATGATGTCTGTCTTCATCTTCGAGCACTCAGAGCAGGATACCAAGCTTTCATTCTGCACTGAATGATGCCTGCATGCACCGTCGCCCAGGATCTTAAAGCATATAAGCTGCCCAAAGCTATTCGCACACACCCAACGGGGTGGTCGAGTGGCTTGAGCATTGCGCGACTCTACCACATGCAGTGGGGTTCGAAACCTCGCCCCGATGGCTGCGCACATTTGAAGGGTGTGCTCGAAAATGCTCTATACACAATTCCCAGCAGGCCTCCACTGCTGGGCTGTACATATTGTAAATACTGTCGATCCGTTGATTTAGTGCATTTGTATTGTATGTATAGTGTATTTATCATGTGTTGTTAAGTTTCTGTTTCAGGGTTTGGGCGGGATTCCTTTTTTTTTACCTATCCCGTATCATCAGTTCTTCAAGTGTTTATGGGATAGAGATTTGTAGACACGTTTTCAAGCGCCGCGTCGTGCATATATGCAGGCTTGCCGGCTCTCTAAAAAAATTCTTTTGTGCCTGGAAGCCAACACTTAGCGTCTTACCCCTGTCCTGTCCATGAAGTAATTGATACATATGTGGACACCTTATCCAACACTTACAGAGGTATTACCTGCTTCCTCTCATGTTAAAGAAATGAAAAACATGCGATCGAGAATGGCTTCAAGCAAGAAGGTGCTATTTCGCCATTTATGTTCACAATAAGCTTGCAGCAACTTTTCAAACGGCTCGATTGTGAAGTAATAGGAGTTATGATTAATGAAAAATATCGCGGCACCTTACGGTTTCGCGATGACATCGTGTTCTTTGGCCATAATGACGACAAGTAGAAACAAATGATTGAATTATGACTTTGGCATGGTGATGATGAAAACTTTTTATTGAGATGAAAACGGAAAAATCGAATTATAGGTACGGTTGTCCGATCCCTATTCTGCGATTCTGTTGGCTAAGGCCGCTCTGGCTCTTTTCTCGAGGGCCTGGAGAGGGCTGCCTCCATTCCTTCCCATGTCGATGGCTCTTTAGTGTCTAAGGCACAATTAGTCTGGCAGGTCTATACCATATGGTTTCAATCGGCTTGCTGCCCGCAAAATTTGGATTCAGTTCAAAACGATTGTGGCTGGATAGCATGCAGCGTCTCCGAATTATTCAACATCATAGTTTGCAGTCTTCGTAAATTGCTTGCTCCCGAAATAAGCATTAAAATTATGTTAAAATTATGCCATTTATGTTCACAATAAGCTTGCAGCAACTTTTCAAACGGCTCGATTGTGAAGTAATAGGAGTTATGATTAATGAAAAATATCGCGGCACCTTACGGTTTCGCGATGACATCGTGTCCTTTGGCCATAATGACGACAAGTAAAAACAAACTATTGAATTATGACTTTGGCATGGTGATGATGAAAACTTTTTATTGAGATGAAAACGGAAAAATCGAATTATAGGAATGATAATGATGATATGTGGGATTTAATGGCGCAAGGGCCATGCTTGGCGAAAGAGCGCCATGAAAAATGTCAGAAAAATAACAATGCTTTGAAAGAGATGTGATCTATGATGTTGTTACGCGGCTGTATAGGGGCCTAAAATTCCACGCCCTAGGGCGGGTAAAACATATAGGTATTAAAATTATGAGAGTGACGTGATGTATGCAGTGAGAATGAATGACAAGGGGTCGGGATAATGGGACTGTACAGAAATGGCCAGAGCACGAATGTCTCGGCAACAGCCCTTGTGTCCAAGGACCGCGAGGCAGGTGCTGTTTTAATGTAGTCACCGCAGCATCAACCTCTTCTCAGAGGTCGTGCTACGGGTTGCCAGAGAAGATGACGTGAAAACTATTTACATCTCTTAAAAACGCGAACAATGATTCGTATTTAAAAAGCGGTTCCCTACCTATGAACATGGATGGATGCAATGGTATTTGATGCCGGTAGGGAAACGGAAAATGTTTTCTTCTTATAGCATTTAATTCCTTGCATTGTATTAAAATGTGTAGTACAGTGAGTGGCTCACCGCATCTATCACACACAGGTGGATCACCACCGGACAAGAGGTATGCATGTGTACTGTGGGTGTGTCCTATTTGTAGCCTCGTAAATGTTACTTGTGTCTGCCGTGACTTTACTGGTGGCCAAATTCCAAGATTCGGCTTAATAAGATGTAGCTTGTTTTGAGTTTGTCTGTCCCACGAGTGCTGCCAATAAGCCCTGAGCTTTTGCTTTAGGAAGGGTTTAAGGTCTAATGCAGGGACAGTATTTGATGTATTGGTGGCAACGTTGTCGTGGGCAGAGGCAGCTAGTTGGTCCGCCAAAACATTTCCCCCGATCTCGCGGTGCCCTGGCACCCAGCACACTACAACATGTTGTTTGAGTGTGTGTAGCGTGCATAAAAGGGAGTAAAGCGACACAAGGACAGGGTTTTTATATTTTTTCAAAGTTTTCAATGCTTTTACGACGCTCAGAGAATCCGTCTATATGACTGCACGTATTAATTTTAATTCCTTAATGTGTTTAACGGCTACAAGTATCGCGTAAGCTTCTGCTGTGAAGATACTTGAATTGGGGTGCAGAATCCCAGAGTGGGAAAAGGATGGACCAACGGCTGTGTAAGACACAGAAGTATTGGACTTTGAGGCGTCTGTAAAGAACTCTGGACAAGTGTATTTGTGCTGTAGTTCGAGGAAGTATTGGTAGAGCGACCGCCCCGGATAGGCGTTGGTCCCGGGTTCGATCCCGGGACCAGGACGAATTTTTCGGCAACTAAGAGGCTTTATTTTCTGAGAAATCCGTATGGATTTCCTTGTGGCTTCGTGCTACAAACGGGTGGTTGTCTATTTTCCCTTTCTTAACCCTTCCGCCACCTTGCGGGTTTCCGCAGAACTGATTTGCAATATGTGCTGTAGTTCGAGGAAGCATGTACGGATATTGCAAATCAGTTCTGCGGAAACCCGCGGACGTACGGATATGGGCAATAGGAACGTATTTCGTTACTTCCACGAAAGATACATCGCAATCTACAAGTTGCCACCGCCACGGCGGTAGTTGTGGAGCGGGAGCCATTAGACAGTGTTCGAAAAGTGGCACACCCGTTTCTTCAGCTGAGCCCCTCACGCGAAGCGAGTAGGGATGTCTCACCGAAGGACGGTGGTCAAAAAGGGCAGAACTAGATAAATCATTAATTGTGGGGTGTGAGGGGTTTCCTTGTCTGCGTTCACTTTGAGATAATATAAAAAGGACATGTAAGATCGCTGCAGGTGGAGCGACCACTCGTTTGATTCGACGTAGAGGCTTTCCACGGGGCTGGTGCGAAAAGCACCCGTAGAAAGACGAATGCCCGAGTGGTGGACAGAGTCAAGCATCTTCAACGCACTTGGTGTCGCAGACTGATAAATTATCGCCCCATAATCTAGACGCGTGCGTATGAGGCTTTTATAGAGATTCAACAGGCACTTCTTGTCACTACCCCACGTAGTGCGGGACAATACCTTTAGAATGTCATGGTTTTTATGCACTTGTTCTTTATATACTTTATGTGTGATATGAAGGTAAGTTTCGCGTCTAAAATTACACCAAGGAATTTATGCTCCGTTTTGACAGGTAGCCGCTCGCCGTGCAGGTCAATGTCCGGGTCAGGATGGACGCCTCTCTTCTTGAGAATAAGACGCAAGTGCTTTTTTGCGGGTTGAGGCTGAACCCGTTCTCGTCTGCCCATTTAGTTACCTTGTTCAAACCAAGTTGAACCTGCCGCTCGCACATTGTAAGATTGCAAGATTTAAATCCGATTTGCACGTCATCGACATATGTGCAATAAAACATGTTACGCGGGATGCACAGACGCAAGGAGTTCATTTTGATAATAAAAAGTGTACAACTCAGTACGCCACCTTGCGGCACTCCTGTTTCTTGGACAAATTTTCGGGACAAGACGTTGCCTACTCGAACACGGAATGTTCGATTGGACAGGTAGCTTTCACTTATAGTCAGCATCCTACCTCGTACACCTAAGTGGGATAGGTCTCTTAATATTCCAAAGCGCCATGTGGTGTCGTAAGCCTTTTCTATATCGAGGAACACCGAAAGGAAGAATTGCTTGTGGACAAATGGTCGCGAATTTGGGCCTCGATACGTACAAGATGGTCAGAGGTAGATCTACCCTCTCGAAAACCGCACTGGTATGGGTCAAGTGAGTTGCTGGCTTCGAGGAAATGTAGGAGTCGCCGATTAATCATTTTTTCAAAAACCTTGCACAGACAACTTGTTAGGGCTATTGGCCTGTAACTGGAAACTGAGGATGGGTCCTTACCCTGCTTCAGAATCGGAATTATGATGGCTTCTTTCCAGGCCGAGGGAATCTCGCCGGAAAACCAAACAGCATTGTACAGGGAAAGGAGGGTTTTTTGGGTTTCCGAAGGCAGGTGTTTCAACATTTCATATACAACACGGTCGGAACCTGGGGCGGATTTATTGCACGAGTTCAGCGATGCCTATAGCTCAGCTAAGCCGAAGGGTTCATTGTATGCTTCCTCGTGTTTTGTGGATTTGTGCTCTAGTTTCTGTTTTTCGATTTTTGTTTTGTGCCGTTGGAAAGCTTCCGTGTAGTGTGACGAGCTCGACACCTGTTCGAAGTGTGCACCTAGGAATTTCGCCTGATCTTTCAAGCTGTCGCCTTGTGTGTTTACTAGAGGAAGTGAATGTGCTTGTCTGCCTGCTACCCTGCTAACCATGTTCCAGACTTTGGCCTCCTGTGTATATGAACTAATGCCCGATAAAAACTTCTGCCCACTTTCCCTTCTTCCCTGTCGGCGCGTTCTCCTGCCTTGGGACTTTATGTTCTTCAAATTGTCTATATTCGCGGCTGTGGGAGAGTCCCGAAGCAGCCTCCATGCTTTATTTTGTTTTTTGCGCGCATTTATGCACTCAGTGTTCCACCACGGCACACGTCTTTTGCCGGGCTGTCCAGATGTTTGTGGGATACACTTAATTGCAGCATCAATAAAAAAACAGTAAAGTATTCTACAGCTTCATGTATACTTAAAGCACACATGTCGGTCCAGCTCAAGAGAGCCATTTTACAAAACTGTTCCCAATCGGCTTTGTCAAGGTTCCATTTGGGAACCTGTGGAAGACATTCATTATTTATTGGTGCACTTAGAACTATCGGGAAGTGGTCACTTCCGTAAGGATTAATAATAACTTTCCAATTGAGTAAGGGTAGAAGCGATGGGGATGTAATGCTGAGATCTATGGACGAATAGGTATTGTTGGCGAGGCTATAATATGTTCGCTGTTTTTGATTGAAGAGACACGCTCCGGAAGAGAAAAGGAACTGTTCAATGAGACGACCTCGCGCGTCGCAGCGACAGTCACCCCATAGGCCACTATGTGCATTAAAGTCGCCAAGTACCAGATAAGGTTCCGGAAGTTCATCTATCAAGGACTGAAATTCATGTTTTTGAAGGTGGTAGTGTGGAGGTATGTATAGAGAGCAAATGGTGACGAGTTTGTTCAACAGAACCGCTCGAACAGCCACTGCCTCCAGGGATGTTTGGAGTGGTAAATGTGTGCACGCTACTCCCTGATTAACTATAACAGCTACACCACCGGATGATGCCACGGCGTCATCCCGGTCCTTTCTGAAAATAATGTGACTGCGTAGAAAGTTGGTGTCTTTTGATTTTAAGTGTGTTTCTTGTACACACAGCACTTTTGGTGTATGTTTCTGTAATAGTTCTTGGATATTGTCGAGATTTCTAAGGAGTCCTCTGACGTTCCATTGTATGATTTGTGTTTCCATATTGAAAGTAAGATAGTGCTGTGTGCACGAAGATGAAGTGGCTCATGTTTAGGCGGAAAGTTAGAACTTAAGTAACAGAGCCGTCGTTGGGCCCCGTTATCGGTTTTTTTATTTTCTTAGCGCGCTCCAGGGAGCTACGCCGGTCTTTCGGCACCAGGGGTGCCGACGTCGTGTCCATTGCATCTTGCGAGGCACTGGATGCCCGCACGCGCGAGCTGGTAGTTCGGGTTTCGGGCCTCGCCTGGTGAGACGAGGCCTTGAGATCCGACGACCCTGAGGTCGCCGGTCCCTGTTCGCGAGTTGGCGGAGTAGTCGGAGCTACTGCCGCCTTGGGGGCAGGCGCCACAGCCAACGGCGCGCCCTGCGCAGGCCGAAGGAGTGGCGGAGGCCGGTGCGACGTTGCCCCCCGGCGCGCCGCATCAGCGTAGGGTGTAGTGTGAAAAAGCGAGCACCTTTTACGGGCTTCCTTAAGTGAGATGTTTTCTTTGACTTTGAGAGTGATAATGTCCTTTTCTTTTTTCCAGTTCGGACAGGACCGCGAATAGGCTGCATGGTCGCCGTCACAATTGACGCAGTGAAGTGTGCTCGTGCAGTTGTCAGAGGGGTGGCCTTGTCCTCCACATGTTGCGCATGTTTGCTGACCACGGCAGTTCTGCGAACCGTGGCCGAATCGCTGACATTTGAAACATCGCCTTGGATTTGGTATGTACGGACGGACGGCTAGTTTGATGTACCCAGTTTCAATGGCTTGTGGTAGAGTGCTTGATGCAAAAGTTAGTACTAGATGTTTGGTGGGAATTTCTTTGTTATCACGTCTGAAGGTGATACGTTTTACACTGGTCGCGTTTTGATCTTTCCATCCTTCTAACAGTTCTTCTTCGGACAATTCAAGGAGGTGTGTTTCTGACACGACTCCACGTGAGCTGTTCATTGATCTATGTTGGGAGACAGATATTGGAGTGTTGCCGAATGTGACAAGGCTGCCAAGTTTTTCATATTGTTGTCTTTCGGCACAGCTCCAGCAGTAGGTCTCCACTGGCCATTTTGGTCACCTTATAGCCCGGTCCAAAGACTTCAGTCAATGACTTTGCTACGACAAACGGGGAAATGGATCTGGCTTGCTTCTCTGAATTTTCACTGTGTATGACGTGGAATTTCGGATAGGTTGTTCGAGGTCCGCAAAAGGAGGTCAGTTCGTCGGTGCGTACCCTCTTTTGAGGGTAACGATCGAGTAGACATGGAAAGGCAGGTGTTTCCATAGTAAGTATTTGTATTTCGGCAGCAGTGGCGGCCACCCACCTCGGAGTCCAACTAGGGGACGCTGCAGCACTTAACATATGAGGCTGCAGACGCCAGCCGTACAATGCCGCTATAACCTAATATATTATGTCCAAGAGAGGACACATATACATGGTTAACCCGAGCCGCCTACGAAAATGGTGAAGTAAACGAAGATTAGAAGACAGGACAGCGAGGAAAGAAGATGGAAAGTGAAAGATCGGAGAGGGAGATAGGAAAAGGCGACCGCCGATTTCCCCTGGGTGGGTCAGCCCAGGGGTGCCGTCTACGTGAAGCCGGGGCCGAAAAGGTGTGTTGCCTCTTCCGGGGGGCCTTAAAGGTCCAAACACCCGGCGTCGGCTCAACCCCCAGGATCCCCTTTTCCCCGGACACGGCACAGTCACGCACAGCTAGGCGTGGGATGGTGCGAAGCCCCCCGTTAGCTCGGGTCCGTGGTGTCGCTACACACCAAACGCCTGTTTCCAGACGCCCCTGTGGGGGAATTATAGGAACGGTTGTCCGATCCCTATTCTGCGATTCTGTTGGCTAAGGCCGCTCTGGCTCTTTTCTCGAGGGCCTGGAGAGGGCTGTCTCCATTCCTTCCCATGTCGATGGCTCTTTAGTGTCGAAGGCACATTTAGTCTGGCAGGTCTATACCATCTGGTTTCAATCGGCTTGCTGCCCGCAAAATTTGGATTCAGTTGAAAACAATTGTGGCTGTATAGCATGTAGCGTCTCCGTATTATTCAACATCATAGTTTGCAGTCTTCGTAAATTACCTGCTCCCGAAATAAGCATTAAAAATATGGTTGCATATAAGTATGCAAATGACGTGCGCACTTCTCCATAGCCTCGCGAGAGAGCAAAGCTCGTAATCTCTGTGTATGTCTGGGACAATTTCGAACACTACAACCTCTTCGTGGTACGCACATTCCTTGAAGAATAAAGGTGCTCTGGAGCACATAGGCAGGCGTTCCAAAACCATCACCTGCAATTTATCGCAATCCCTGAAGAGCATAGTGCACTTTCTATGCATTGTACCTGTACTTGCACAGCGGGTACCAACTTCGTGGCTAAGAAACAAATGTTGCTTAAGTTAAAAAAAAATATATGGTTCGTGGTTTCACGGCGTGCATGGTAAACAGCACCCTTGTAAGGCCCACCTGGTATTGCGAAATTTCACTGAAGTGTTTTCACTTTCTGTTGCATTGTGGTTCATTTCTTACTTCGCGCGCGGGTCTGGGCAGCTTGCGAGTCTGTCCTGTGACACGCACCGCGAGACTGGTCGGCTTGCGGCTCCGCTGTGTTGGCGCTCGCATCTGGCAGCTTCCTCCTCCTCAGCAGTACGATTGGGATCGTCCATATCGGCGAATGTAAACTTCTCGAGCAACATACCTCTCCTTCTCCATGCGCCGCAAAGCGCTGCCATTTGGTTTGTTCTTGCCCGCTGGCGCTGCTCGTTGTTCTTTCCCTTTTCCTCTAGCTAGTGTGGCAATCGTAGCGCCTCTCTTACCTTTCTCAGTCTTCCCGAGTCTCGTCTCTCGCTCCTCCAGGCGTGGCGCTGTCCTTTCCCTGTCTCAGCTGAGGCACACTCTCGCCACTTTGGTCACATGTCCTGCGTCACTGCCACTACAACATCAAGGACGACGGCGCAGGGCAGACTTTTCAAACAACTGCGCTGTAAAGCTACCCAGTGTGGTGCGATGGACCGCAATATGATTGGCGCGAAATCTGAGATCGGAAGACAGCAGATTGGAACGAACATTTGCAGCCCATATAGTCGTTGACATCAACAAAACCAGTTGACCTGGGCGGGTCACGCGCAATGCGTAGAACCGATGGTCAGTTAGAGCAACCGAATCCATTCCAACGTATCGGAGACGCAGCCAAGCATGGCAGAGGGTTAGGTTGTGTGGCGAAATCGAAAAACGTGCATACATCGCACATTTATCGGTGCGCGTCAACCTGGGCAAATTGCTGATCGCAGGGAGCTGAGCTCTTTCTTCCGAAAGTGGACATAAAAATTAAGGCTGATGATGATGTCTGTCTTCATCTTCTAGCACTCAGAGCAGGATACCAAGCTTTCATTCTGCACTGAATGATGCCTGCGTGCACAGTCGCCCAGGATCTTAAAGCATATAAGCTGCCCAAAGCTATGCGCACACACCCAACGGGGTGGTCGAGTGGCTTGAGCATTGCGCGACTCTACCACATGCAGTGGGGTTCGAAACCTCGCCCCGATGGCTGCGCACATTTGGATGGTGTGCGCGAAAATGCTCTATACACAATTCCCAGCAGGCCTCCACTGCTGGGCTGTACATATTGTAAATATTGTTGATCCGTTGATTTAGTGCATTTGTATTGTATGTATAGTGTATTTATCATGTGTTAAGTTTCTATTTGAGGGTTTGGGCGGGATTTCTTTTTTTTTTACCTATCCCGTATCATCAGTTCTTCAAGTGTTTATGGGATAGAGATTTGTAGACACGTTTTCAAGCGCCGCGTCGTGCATATATGCAGGCTTGCCGGCTCTCTAAAAAAATTCTTTTGTGCCTGGAAGCCAACACTTAGCGTCTTACCCCTGTCGTGTCCATGAAGTACTTGATACATATGTGGACACCTTTTCCAACACTTACAGAGGTATTACCTGGTTCCTCTCTTGTTAAAGAAATGAAAAACATGCGATCGAGAATGGCTTCAAGCAAGAAGGTGCTATTTCGCCATTTATGTTCACAATAAGCTTGCAGCAACTTTTTAAACGGCTCGATTGTGAAGTAATAGGAGTTATGATTAATGAAAAATATCGCGGCACCTTACGGTTTCGCGATGACATCGTGTTCTTTGGCCATAATGACGACAAGTAAAAACAAATGATTGAAATATGACTTTGGCATGGTGATGATGAAAACTTTTTATTGAAATGAAAGCGGAAAAATCGAATTATAGGAACGGTTGTCCGATCCCTATTCTGCGATTCTGTTGGCTAAGGCCGCTCTGGCTCTTTTCTCGAGGGCCTGGAGAGGGCTGCCTCCATTCCTTCCCATGTCGATGGCTCTTTAGTGTCTAAGGCACAATTAGTCTGGCAGGTCTATACCATATGGTTTCAATCGGCTTGCTGCCCGCAAAATTTGGATTCAGTTCAAAACGATTGTGGCTGTATAGCATGTAGCGTCTCCGTATTATTCAACATCATAGTTTGCAGTCTTCGTAAATTGCCTGCTCCCGAAATAAGCATTAAAATATGGTTGCATATAAGTATGCAAATGACGTGCGCACTTCTCCATAGCCTTGCGAGAAAGCAAAGCTCGTAATCTCTGTGTATGTCTGGGACAATTTCGAACACTACAACCTCTTCATGGTACGGACATTCCTTGAAGAATAAAGGTGCTCTGGAGCAAAGAGGCAGGCGTTGTAAAAGCATCACCTGCAATTTATCGCACTCCCTGAAGAGCATAGTGCACTTTCTATGCATTCTACCTGTACTTGCACAGCGGGTACAAACTTCGTGGCTAAGAAACAAATGATGCTTAAGTTAAAAAAAATATATGGTTCGTGGTTTCACGGCGTGCTTGGTAAACAGCACCCTTGTAAGGCCCACCTGGTATTGCGAAATTTCACTGAAGTGTTTTCATTTTCTGTTGCATTGTGGTTCATTTTCTACTTCGCGCGCGGGTCTGGGCAGCTTGCGAGTCTGTCCTGTGACACGCACCGCGACACTGGTCGGCTTGCGGCTCCGCTGTGTTGGCGCTCGCATCTGGCAGCTTCCTCCTCCTCAGCAGTACGATTGGGATCGTCCATATCGGCGAATGTAAACTTCTCGAGCAACACACCTCTCCTTCTCCATGCGCCGTTAAGCGCTGCCATTTGGTTTGTTCTTGCCCGCTGGCGCTGCTTGTTGTTCTTTCCCTTTCCCTCTAGCTAGTGTGGCAATCGTAGTGCCTCTCTTACCTTTCTCAGTCTTCCCGAGTCTCGTCTCTCGCTCCTCCAGACGTGGCGCTGTCCTTTCCCTGTCTCAGCTGAGGCACACTCTCGCCACTTTGGTCACATGTCCTGCGTCACTGCCACTACAACATCAAGGACTACGGCGCAGGGCAGACTTTTCAAACAACTGCGCTGTAAAACTACCCAGTGTGGTGCGATGGACCGCAACAGGGCTGGGCAGTATCGCGATACAAGAGTATCGCGATAGTATTTCAGAAATACTTTTGAGTATCTGTATTTCTGTATCGAGATACATTTGAAAAATGTATTTGTATCTCAGTAGTGAAATACATTTACGATGTATCGCCTGTATCGCAATACTATGCTGGACACGGGTATCTCGTTACATTGTTTTTTGTGTCGGAAATCAGTTGAGGCGTGTTTCTAATGGGGGAATGGCGTTTTTTTTCTTTTTTGTGCCAAAACAAGCAAAGGCGCACCGCCGGTCGCCGACAGATAGGGCGGCGATGATTTCCGCTGAAGCACAGAATGGTCCATGTGGTAAAGCGCGCGACGCCGCAGACGGAAGAATCGCGGGGGCAGTGTTGTCGGCCTCTGCTGACGAAAGTCGCTGTCTCTCAAGGTCAGTGCAGCACGCCTAATTTTTTTCAGATGGCAAGCTATTACTTCGCGACCCCCCGCGCGGATACCTCCTTGGAACATGCTTTGCAATTCTTCGCGCGCATTCAGTTCTCAAAGCGGCGGCACTTCCAAAAGCAGTTCCCGTAGTCGCGGCGGAAGGGACTAGAAGATGGCTATCTTTGACGCGCTTTCAGCCACCTCTCCAATGTCAGGGTGCGTTCCTAAATGCGGGAAACGGTCTTTTGTAGTAGCAGGCTCCCCCACCGCCGGAGCCGACTTCGCCTGTTGCGGCTTTCTGAAATGGGTGCTGGTAGCGTCGGTGGTGGTGACAGCTTCATTGAAGCCGACAGGGTCAGACGGCTTAGGATTCCGAAGATGGGGACAGACTTCGGATTCTGAACGGTCAGAACAACCCAAGTGAGGGCGGAAGCATTTTAGTATCTAGATGACCAGAGAAGAGATATCGCCACGCTGCAGGGCAATCCGGCTATGAAGGCGATATTTATTCACTATAACACGAATTTGTGCTCGCCTTCAGCGGTATATAGATTTTTTTCTTTTGTAAGTCTTGTGCTGACGCTGAACCGACACTGTTAGAAGACAGCCTATTTGAGATGCTCACAAAGTAACCTTCTCAGCAAAGCAGATCTTATGTCCAAAGTAAATGCATACGTTTTCTCAATTCACTGGTGTTCATTAGTGATTCGAGACATTTGCTTATAGTGTGCTATTTATAGCATAGCTTAGTTTGTTCGCCAAGTATGTCGATTTCAGTGTCCAATCATTGTTACTGTTGCTGTGAAATAGTGTATTTTTATTGCAATTTATACTTGTAATTGTGTCATTATTGCTAATTATCTAGTTTGTCCACCCCCTCCCCTGCACTGTCTTGATGGCGCTGAGGGTACTGTAATAAAAAAAATAAATGAACTGAACGTTTAGATGCACTGTAACTTTACTTACAACATTATGCTGCACTAATAAGTGTCTGCGTAGTATGAGCATCCTTCAAATAAGAAAAGTATTCCAGTATCTGTATCACTGTAACTGTATTCCGGAATACTTTTTCGTCCTATTGCAAAAGTATCTCCGAAATATCCCGTTACGCTAAAAGCAAATGTATCTCAGTATCTGTATTTTAGGCTTCCAGTTCATGTATTTCGATATCAGTATTGCGGAATACTTTTCTGAGTATCTCTGCCCAGCCCTGGACCGCAATATCATTGGCGCGAAATCTGAGATCGGAAGACAGCAGATGGGAACGAACATTTGCAGCCCATATAGTCGTTGACATCAACAAAACCAAGTGACCTGGGCGGGTCACGCGCAATGCGTAGAACCGATGGTCAGTTAGAGCAACCGAATCCATTCCAACGTATCGAAGACGCAGCAAAGCATGGCAGAGGGTTAGGTTGTGTGGCGAAATCGAAAAACGTGCATACATCGCACATTTATCGGTGCGCGTCAACCTGGGCAAATTGCAGATCGCTGGGAGCTGAGCTCTTTCTTCCGAAAGTGGACATAAAAATAAGGCTGATGATGATGTCTGTCTTCATCTTCTAGCACTCAGAGCAAGATACCAAGCTTTCATTCTGCACTGAATGATGCCTGCATGCACAGTCGCCCAGGATCTTAAAGCATATAAGCTGCCCAAAGCTATGCGCACACACCCAACGGGGTGGTCGAGTGGCTTGAGCATTGCGCGACTCTACCACATGCAGTGGGGTTCGAAACCTCGCCCCGATGGCTGCGCACATTTGGAGGGTGTGCGCGAAAATGCTCTATACACAATTCCCAGCAGGCCTCCACTGCTGGGCTGTACATATTGTAAATATTGTTGATCCGTTGATTTAGTGCATTTGTATTGTATGTATAGTGTATTTATCATGTGTTGTTAAGTTTCTGTTTGAGGGTTTGGGCGGGATCTCTTTTTTTTTTTTACCTATCCCGTATCATCAGTTCTTCAAGTGTTTATGGGATAGAGATTTGTAGACACGTTTTCAAGCGCCGCGTCGTGCATATATGCAGGCTTGCCGGCTCTCTAAAAAATTCTGTTGTGCCTGGAAGCCAACACTTAGCGTCTTACCCCTGTCGTGTCCATGAAGTACTTGATGCATATGTGGACACCTTACCCAACACTTACAGAGGTATTACCTGGTTCCTCTCTTGTTAAAGAAATGAAAAACATGCGATCGAGAATGGCTTCAAGCAAGAAGGTGCTATTTCGCCATTTATGTTCACAATACGCTTGCAGCAACTTTTCAAACGGCTCGATTGTGAAGTAATAGGAGTTATGATTAATGAAAAATTTCGCGGCACCTTACGGTTTCGCGATCACATCGTGTTCTTTGGCCATAATGACGACAAGTAGAAACAAATGATTCAATTATGACTTTGGCATGGTGATGATGAAAACATTTTATTGAGATGAAAACGGAAAAATCGAATTATAGGAACGGTTGTCCGATCCCTCTTCTGCGATTCTGTTGGCTAAGGCCGCTCTGGCTCTTTTCTCGAGGGCCTGGAGAGGGCTGCCTCCATTCCTTCCCATGTCGATGGCTCTTTATTGTCTAAGGCACAATTAGTCTGGCAGGTCTATACCATATGGTTTCAATCGGCTTTCTGCCCGCAAAATTTGGATTCAGTTCAAAACGATTGTGGTTGGATAGCATGTAGCGCTCCGTATTATTCAACATCATAGCTTGCAGTCTTCGTAAATTGCTTGCTCCCGAAATAAAAAGCCTTAAAATATGGTTGCATATAAGTATGCAAATGACGTGCGCACTTCTCCATAGCCTCGCGAGAGAGCAAAGCTCGTAATCTCTGTGTATGTCTGGGACAATTTCGAACACTACAACCTCTTCATGGTACGGACATTCCTGGAAGAATAAAGGTGCTCTGGAGCACATAGGCAGGCGTTGCAAAAGCATCACCTGCAATTTATCGCAATCCCTGAAGAGCATAGTGCACTTTCTATGCATTCTACCTGTACTTGCACAGCGGGTACAAACTTCGTGGCTAAGAAACAAATGTTGCTTAAGTTAAAAAAAATATATGGTTCGTGGTTTCACGGCGTGCTTGGTAAACAGCACCCTTGTAAGGCCCACCTGGTATTGCGAAATTTCACTGAAGTGTTTTCATTTTCTGTTGCATTGTGGTTCATTTTCTACTTCGCGCGCGGGTCTGGGCAGCTTGCGAGTCTGTCCTGTGACACGCACCGCGACACTGGTCGGCTTGCGGCTCCGCTGTGTTGGCGCTCGCATCTGGCAGCTTCCTCCTCAGCAGTACGATTGGGATCGTCCATATTGGCGAATGCAAACTTCCCGAGCAACATACCTCTCCTTCTCCATGCGCCGTTAAGCGCTGCCATTTGGTTTGTTCTTGCCCGCTGGCGCTGCTCGTTGTTCTTTCCCTTTCCAGCTAGTGTGGGAATCGTAGCGCCTCTCTTACCTTTCTCGGTCTTCCCGAGTCTCGTCTCTCGCTCCTCCAGGCGTGGCGCTGTGCTTTCCCTGTCTCAGCTGAGGCACACTCTCGCCACTTTGGCCACGTGTCCTGCGTCACTGCCACTACAACATCAAGGACGACGGCGCAGGGCAGACTTTTCAAACAACTGCGCTGTAAAGCTACCCAGTGTGGTGCGATGGACCGCAATATTGTAACGGGGTTCCAGCTATGACTATGGTGAGGTGTGCGAAGAAGAGGCAGACGACGTGTCGGTGTGCTGGAAGTAACAACCGCCATCTTGACTGCTGGACCATCCTACATTGTAAATAAGTTATAAATATATTCGCAACATTTTGGTGGTGGTGCTGGGTACTACGCAAGACGGAACTCCGCAGCGGACGTATCCTGGACAGCCGCAATATGTCAACAGAAAGCAACTCTGCTGCTGCCGCTTCGACCGCGCATCCGGTACAGCCGGTACAGCCGGTCGTATTGACTCAACCCCGCGATCCCGGTAACTTCTGCGGCACCGACCACGTTGACGTCGATGACTGGATCGCGAAGTATGAGCGGTTTGCAGCGGTCTACCGGTGGGACCCTACAATGGTGCTTGCCAACGTTGACATCTATCTCTGCGGAACAGCAGGTACGTGGTTTCAGGCTCATGAAGCTGACATAACCAGTTGGGACGCCTGTAAACAGAAGCTTCGTGACCTATTTGGTAGAGCCGTCGGACGCCAGCGGGCCGCTTCTAAAGAACTCTCCTGTCGGGCACAATCTTCGACCGAATCGTATGTCTCCTACATCCTTGACGTCCTGGCCCTTTGCCGACGTGTCGACACCAACATGTCAGAGGGTGACAAAGTAAGCCACTTGCTCAAGGGAATTGCGGATGATGCTTTCAATTTACTAGTGTCTAAAGACTGCTCCACCGTGGACGACATCATCAAAGAGTGCCATCGGTTCGAAGAACTGAAGAGTCGCCGCATTGCCCAGCATTTTGTGCGACTTCCGAACACGGCCGCTACATCATCTTGCAAGGACCTTCAGCCGCCATGCGGTCAACCGCCTACCAACGAGAGCGTAGTTCGCATCGTGCGCCGAGAAATCGAGGCGGCGTCGCCACCATCTTTCCTGACGCGGCCATCTGATGATCCTCGACCAACGATCTCGTTGATCCAGCAGGTTGTGAGGGAAGAGCTTGCGAGTGTCGGACTGCAGCCGGTGTGTTCGTTGACGGAACCTCGTGTCAGTTCCATAACGCCTCCTCGTGCACCGGAAATGTTTCGCCGCTATCGTGATCCTGCCCAGTGGAGAACGCAGGACGACAAGCCGATCTGCTTTCGTTGCCACGGTGTAGGACATATTTCTCGCTACTGTCGTTCTCGCACCTTTCCATCTCGCTCGTTTTCTGGCTATCGACGTGACGATAACCACCGGCCCCTGCAGTTTCCCGCTCGTGACGGTGGACCGTACGCTGAGGCTCCTGCGACATCGGTCCGACGCTCCAGCCGTTCGCCGTCCCCCAGCGATCGTCGCTCCCGGTCACCTCAGCCCCGTCGCCATTCGTCGCCCCGCCCTACCGGACGCCCATACTCGGAAAACTGAGCAATGCAGCTCCCGGAGGTGACGCTGCATTCGACCCCCGACCTGAAAACCCTCTGCTGACCCTCACTACGGACCAGAACCTGCTTGCTGTGGAAGTGGATGGCCTACCTGTTACTGCCCTCATTGATACCGGCGCACATATTTCTATTATGAGCTCTGATCTCCGTGCACGATTAAATAAGGTCCTTACGCCGCCCGAGTCCCTATTTGTACGTGTCGCTAGTGGAGGAACTCCGGCTGTACTCGGAATGTGCACGGCACGTGTGAGGTTCTCCGACCGCCAGACGTCCGTTCTGTTTCATGTTCTCGCTCATTGTCCACATGATGTCATCCTCGGACTCGATTTCTTGTCTGACCACTCTGCTGTCATTGACTGCTCGGCCGGTGTTGTACAACTTGACATGCCTGCGTCCGCCGACGTGTCGGAGGTGGTTCAGACCAAACTTTCGTGTGCTGAGGCTATTCGTCTGCCACCACAAGCCCTAACTTGCGTCGCTGTTGAACCCTATCCCAATGTACCGGATGGTGATTACGTGGTTTCTCCTTCTCCCAGTGTTCTACTGGCCCGCAGCGTCTCCTCTCCGTACACAGTTGTAACTGTTACAGCGAAGAAGACGTGCCTTCCTCTTCTGAACTTCGGATTCAGCGCTCAAGTCCTACCACAAGGCATTGCTCTTGCTACTCTGTCACCGTCGCACGAGTGCCAGATCTCGTCGGTGTCACCTGAACTGCCCGTTGTCGTCTCTCCGAACCCGCATAGAGTCGACGCAGTCACCTCTTCTACACTGCACAACAACATCACCAAGATGATTGCCTCAGAACTTTTGCCCTCTCAAGTTAAAGACCTCACTGATCTCCTTATGATCTACTCTGACATATTTGACTTCGACGGTAGGCCCTTAGGTCAAACCTCGCAAGTCAAGCACCGCATAGATACCGGTGATGCAGCTCCAATTCACAGGCGTCCTTACCGAGTTTCACCATCAGAGCGCCAAGTTATTCAACAGGAGGTCGACAAGATGCTCACAAAAGGCGTTATTGAGCCTTCTTCGAGTCCGTGGGCTTCCCCTGTAGTCTTAGTTAAAAAGAAAGACAACAGCTGGCGTTTCTGCGTGGATTATCGGCATTTAAACAAGATCACCAAAAAGGATGTCTACCCGCTTCCTCGTATCGATGATGCCCTGGACTGCCTTCATGGTGCTACCTATTTTTCTTCGATAGACCTACGCTCTGGTTACTGGCAAATCGCCGTAGACGACCTCGACCGTGAGAAGACTGCCTTTGTAACGCCTGACGGACTCTACCAATTCAGAGTCATGCCGTTCGGCTTGTGCAATGCGCCGGCCACGTTCGAGCGGATGATGGACACGCTTTTGCGCAGCTTTAAATGGTCTATCTGCCTGTGTTACCTGGACGACGTCATTGTATTTGCCCCCACCTTTGAGTCTCACCTCGACCGACTTTCGTCCATTCTTTCAGTGTTTCGTGCGGCTGGGCTACAACTTAATTCATCGAAATGCCACTTTGGCCATCGCCAAGTTGCTATTCTCGGGCATCTCGTTGGCTCATCTGGCATCCGACCCGATCCCGACAAAGTTCGCGCTGTCCTCGATTTTCCCGTACCAACTTGTGCCAAAGACGTTCGAAGTTTTGTGGGCCTATGCTCATATTTCCGACGATTCGTCAGAAACTTCGCAGATATTGCCCGCCCCCTCACTGATCTTCTCAAGAAAGATGTGCCATTTTGGTGGAGTCCTGACCAAGCCAGTGCTTTTTCCCGCCTCATTACGCTGCTCACCACACCGCCGATCCTCGCCCACTTCGACCCGTCTGCTCAAACCGAGGTCCGCACAGACGCTAGTGGTTACGGCATTGGCGCTGTGTTGGCCCAGCGTCAATCCGGTCATGATAGAGTTCTTGCGTATGCCAGCCGGCTCCTCTCCCCTGCCGAACGCAATTACTCTATTACTGAGCGCGAGTGCCTGGCGCTTGTATGGGCAGTTGGTAAATTCCGCCCCTATTTATATGGTCGACCTTTCACCGTTACCACAGACCACCACGCTCTATGCTGGCTTTCAGCACTCAAAGATCCAACAGGGCGCCTAGCTCGTTGGGCTCTGCGCCTCCAGGAATTCACGTACACAGTGGTCTACAAGTCCGGCCGTCTACATCAAGACGCCGACTGCCTTTCTCGGTACCCCGTTGACGATCCAGACCACGTAACGGATGACACGTCCATCTGTATCTCCTCGCTCTCTGCTTTCGGCAACATCGGTGACGAGCAACAGCGTGACGCGTCCCTACGAGATCTAATCACCCGCCTGAATACTGACTCGACGGACAGTTCGCTTCGCATGTTCGTCATCATAGACGGTATCTTATACCGCCGGAACATGCGCCCCGTGGGACAGGAACTACTAGTTGTAGTACCCACTCATCTCCGCTCGACCGTACTTCAGCAACTACATGATGTACCAACGGCCGGCCACCTTGGTGTTGCCAGAACGTACGACCGTGTCCGCCGACGCTTTTTCTGGCCCGGCCTCTACCGTTCCGTACATCGTTATGTCGCTTCTTGCGAGTCGTGCCAACGCCGGAAAAGGCCAGCTGTACACCCCGCCGGGTTCCTCCAACCCATAGACATACCTGCTGAGCCTTTTTTTCGTGTCGGCCTCGACCTTCTGGGACCTTTCCCACTTTCTCACAACGGTAACAGATGGGTCGCCGTCGCTACGGATTATTCTACCCGTTTTGCCATTACGAGACCTCTCCCGAGCAGCTGCGCTACAGACGTCGCCGACTTTTTGATACAAGACGTCATCTTACATCACGGCGCTCCTCGTCAACTCATCACGGACCGAGGCCGCTACTTCTTATCCAAGGTAATCGAGGACCTACTTCGCTCTTGTGCAACCAAGCACAAGCTTACAACGGCCTATCATCCCCAAACGAACGGACTCACAGAACGTTTAAATCGCACGATCACTCATATGCTCGCCATGTATGTCTCGACTGATCATCGCGACTGGGACATTGCTCTACCCTTTGTCACTTTCGCTTACAATAGCTCGCGCCACGACACTGCTGGATATTCTCCCTTTTACCTTTTGTATGGAAGAGAACCGACCTTGCCGTTCGACACGCTCGTACCCATCCCTGACCACATCTCCACCGAATATGCTCGCCACGCTATCAGCACAGCCGAAAAGGCCCGTCAGATCGCCCATCGACGCCTTTCGGACTCTCAACTCAGCCAGAAACATAGATACGACAGTTGCCACCGGAACGTTCGCTTCAGTCCAGGTGACCTCGTTCTCCTGTGGTCTCCGTCTCGGCATGTTGGCCTGGCCGAAAAACTTCTGCCCAAACACTCCGGCCCCTACCGTGTGCTACGCCAGGTGACTGAGGTTACCTATGACATCGCCCCTCTGGACCCTACGGCGCCCTCTACGTCTTCAAACGTCGTCCACGTCGCTCGCCTGAAGCCGTACCTTTCGCCCATCACCTGCTAACAGGCGCCGAGTCGGCGCTTTCGCCGCCGGAGGTCGATGTAGCGGGGTTGCAGCTATGACTATGGTGAGGTGTGCGAAGAAGAGGCAGACGACGTGTCGGTGTGCTGGAAGTAACAACCGCCATCTTGACTGCTGGACCATCCTACATTGTAAATAAGTTATAAATATATTCGCAACAATATGATTGGCGCGAAATCTGAGATCGGAAGACAGCAGATTGGAAGGAACATTTGCAGCCCATATAGTCGTTGACATCAACAAAACCAATTCACCTGGGCGGGTCACGCGCAATGCGTAGAACCGATGGTCAGTTAGAGCAACCGAATCCATTCCAACGTATCGGAGACGCAGCCAAGCATGGCAGAGGGTTAGGTTGTGTGGCGAAATCGAAAAACGTGCATACATCGCACATTTATCGGTGCTGTTATAACCGGCAGTGCAAAGATCCGGCCTGCAAAGGACGCTCATCGGCGTACCTGCCATACGCTGTCCGCGTTCCACAGGAACGCGGGAAATCACCTGGTGCGCTGCGACGAACGCGCATGGCAGGTCTCGCAGTCGGCGTCTAGCGCGTGCACGGACCGCTATAAAAGGAGCGCGTCGGGAGTGCGCTGGGGACTCACTGGCCTTCGCTCGCCCTCTCGTCTCGCTCTGGGCCCTTATGATGTAAAGGCGCGTCTCTACGCCTTGGTTGTTAAACCTCCTGTAAATATGTAAATAAACAGGTTTTCTTGTACGTGTGAAGCGCCGCAAGGGTCCTTCTTCGCCGGAACTTGGGTGGCAGCCTTAGCCCCTCCTCGGTCAGATCAACTGGTTGGCAGCGGCAGGATCCGTTCGTGTTCTTTCCTGGTGCCGATGCTGGTGAGTGCTCACTTTCCGTAGAGATTCTAACAGGTGTTTTGGATAGATGGTGATGTTTATCCAAAGGGGTAGATGAGTTGATGCTTTATGAAGGATTGGGTTTTTAGAGGTACCTTCACGGCAGTTTGAGCAACGGAAGTCTGCACGGGGTGACCATGGATTTCAACAAATTGAGGAAACCGGCTTTAGTGCTGTTGTGCGAGGAGCTGGGGATTGAGGTGGCGACTATACATAGAAAGCCACATTTAATACAGGCAGTTAAGGATTCTGGCGCGGGTGAAGAGGAGCTTGCCGAGTGCTGGGAGCTGATTCAGGAGAGGATAAAAAGGGCACAAGAAGACGAAGAGCGAGAGACCATCAGGCGTAAAGCAGAAGCGGCGTGTCAAGAAAGGGAGCTGGAAAGACTGCGACTTGAGCTTCAGATCGTAAAAGCGAAACGTGCCAGTAGTCAGGATGCAGAAAATGTAGGGATTCAGGATAGACCGTGCGAGAGTAACATTAAATGCGCGGCTGAGCTAGGTGATGAGTACAGCGTCCGTCGCCATTCAGAGAAAGCACGCGTTCGTCCACACAGCAAACTGCCTCACAAAGATGGCCCTGAAGGTCAAAATGATTCCTACAAGGAAGAGGTAGAATTGCTCCTGTATAGCTGCACTGAAGGAGCACAGAAAGGTTTTTTGGCTACTGGTGGCCACATTCGTAAAGAAAGCTTTGAGCTGGTGGCCGCCGATTCTGGTATACCGCCAATTGCGGTAACAGGCGTCACAATCAGGGCCGAAGACCAGGTGAATGACTCGCTGGTAAAGAACGATAAATTGACTTCTCGGGTTAGTGCAGTTGCCATTTTTTCGAGTGAGCAGAAAAAGAGCGCGCAATCACTCGTCAATGGAGAAAGTATACAGTCGGATGTGCTGTCGTCAATATACAGAAATGTTGATGGGCAGGACGGCCAAAATAGAACGGTCAGTTGTAGGGAGCACTATGATAAAGCTGGAGAAAGCGACATAGGAGAAAATAACAGATTGTCAGTGCACAGCTGCTTCAGCGGCGAGCAAGCTGATGCATTTTCTGTGGTGTCTGGGGTTTCAGAGGGCACTTCCTCAAAGATATTTTGTCTGTTAGATCTTGAGCCAGAGGAAGGCGTTCGCATGCAGGTAGAGGGCGTTCGGACGCTCCTGTTTCCATGCGACCGGAGACAAATCCTGCGGTTTGGATCCCCTCTTTTCTGCACCGAGGATCAAAATTCTGTGAAGCGTCCGGGTCTTTTCAGACGGATTTGCAGACACACGTCTCAAAGAGCACACTTCCGAGCGTTTTTCTGTTTCGGGTCTGGCCAGCATGTGAAAAGTTCCACTCGTCTGGTTTGGGACGCTATCACTTAATCAGCTGGTCACCACCATGCAGGCTTCACTAGTGTAGTAAATTAGGAAAGGAGCCTTGCAATAATTTACACCTGGTGGATCTCGGGAAAGCTGGGAGCTCTCAGCGTTGGTATTGGGCATGTGTGTACTGTTCAAGCCAGGCAGACGTCCAGCTACGCCTACTGGTTTCACAGTAGAGCACGAAGGACACGACGAACAAGCCACTAGCCACCTTTCCGCAGCGCTTCGTATCATCGTCGTCCAGTGGACGACCAGGCAAGGGCGACCGGGCGTCTGCAGCTGTGGACGGCCCCATGTTGAAACCGAGCGTGTGTTGGTGTGCTGTGGATCGGGGCGACGCCAATGTGTGCTGAATGTGCAACCTTCTGTGTGGTGTGCGTCTCTGTTGTGGTGTACAACCACTGTGATGGCTACGGACACGTACAACGGTCACTTCAGGGAGCAGCGCCACTGCAGCCCTTACGTGACCTCTTCGGGCGGCGGACGAGCTGTTATAACCGGCAGTGCAAAGATCCGGCCTGCAAGGGACGCTCATCGGCGTACCTGCCATACGCTGTCCGCGTTCCACAGGAACGCGGGAAACCACCTGGTGCGCTGCGACGAACGCGCATGGCAGGTCTCGCAGTCGGCGTCTAGCGCGTGCACGGACCGCTATAAAAGGAGCGCGTCGGGAGTGCGCTGGGGACTCACTGGCCTTCGCTCGCCCTCTCGTCTCGCTCTGGGCCCTTATGATGTAAAGGCGCGTCTCTACGCCTTGATTGTTAAACCTCCTGTAAATATGTAAATAAACAGGTTTTCTTGTACGTGTGAAGCGCCGCAAGGGCCCTTCTTCGCCGGAACTTGGGTGGCAGCCTTAGCCCCTCCTCGGTCACATCAGTGCGCGTCAACCTGGGCAAATTGCAGATCCCTGGGAGCTGAGCTCTTTCTTCCGAAAGTGGACATAAAAATTAAGGCTGATGATGATGTCTGTCTTCATCTTCTAGCACTCAGAGCAGGATACCAAGCTTTCATTCTGCACTGAATGATGCCTGCATGCACAGTCGCCCAGGATCTTAAAGCATATAAGCTGCCCAAAGCTATGCGCACACACCCAACGGGGTGGTCGAGTGGCTTGAGCATTGCGCGACTCTACCACATGCAGTGGGGTTCGAAACCTCGCCCCGATGGCTGCGCACATTTGGAGGGTGTGCGCGAAAATGCTCTATACACAATTCCCAGCAGGCCTCCACTGCTGGGCTGTACATATTGTAAATATTGTTGATCCGTTGATTTAGTGCATTTGTATTGTATGTATAGTGTATTTATCATGTGTTGTTAAGTTTCTGTTTGAGGGTTTGGGCGGGATTTCTTTTTTTTTTTTACCTATCCCGTATCATCAGTTCTTCAAGTGTTTATGGGATAGAGATTTGTAGACACGTTTTCAAGCGCCGCGTCGTGCATATATGCAGGCTTGCCGGCTCTCTAAAAAAATTCTGTTGTGCCTGGAAGCCAACACTTAGCGTCTTACCCCTGTCGTGTCCATGAAGTACTTGATACATATGTGGACACCTTATCCAACACTTACAGAGGTATTACCTGGTTTCTCTCTTGTTAAAGAAATGAAAAACATGCGATCGAGAATGGCTTCAAGCAAGAAGGTGCTATTTCGCCATTTATGTTCACAATAAGCTTGCAGCAACTTTTCAAACGGCTCGATTGTGAAGTAATAGGAGTTATGATTAATGAAAAATTTCGCGGCACCTTATAGTTTCGCGATGACATCGTGTTCTTTGGCCATAATGACGACAAGTAGAAACAAATGATTGAATTATGACTTTGGCATGGTGATGATGAAAACATTTTATTGAGATGAAAACGGAAAAATCGAATTATAGGAACGGTTGTCCGATCCCTCTTCTGCGATTCTGTTGGCTAAGGCCGCTCTGGCTCTTTTCTCGAGGGCCTGGAGAGGGCTGCCTCCATTCCTTCCCATGTCGATGGCTCTTTAGTGTCTAAGGCACAATTAGTCTGGCAGGTCTATGCCATATGGTTTCAATCGGCTTGCTGCCCGCAAAATTTGGATTCAGTTCAAAACGATTGTGGCTGGATAGCATGTAGCGTCTCCGTATTATTCAACATCATAGCTTGCAGTCTTCGTAAATTGCTTGCTCCCGAAATAAGCATTAAAATATGGTTGCATATAAGTATGCAAATGACGTGCGCACTTCTCCATAGCCTCGCGAGAGAGCAAGGCTCGTAATCTCTGTGTATGTCTGGGACAATTTCGAACACTACAACCTCTTCATGGTACGGACATTCCTGGAAGAATAAAGGTGCTCTGGAGCACATAGGCAGGCGTTGCAAAAGCATCACCTGCAATTTATCGCAATCCCTGAAGAGCATAGTGCACTTTCTATGCATTCTACCTGTACTTGCACAGCGGGTACAAACTTCGTGGCTAAGAAACAAATGTTGCTTAAGTTAAAAAAAAATATATGGTTCGTGGTTTCACGGCGTGCTTGGTAAACAGCACCCTTGTAAGGCCCACGTGGTATTGCGAAATTTCACTGAAGTGTTTTCATTTTCTGTTGCATTGTGGTTCATTTTCTACTTCGCGCGCGGGTCTGGGCAGCTTGCGAGTCTGTCCTGTGACACGCACCGCGACACTGGTCGGCTTGCGGCTCCGCTGTGTTGGCGCTCGCATCTGGCAGCTTCCTCCTCAGCAGTACGATTGGGATCGTCCATATCGGCGAATGCAAACTTCTCGAGCAACATACCTCTCCTTCTCCATGCGCCGTTAAGCGCTGCCATTTGGTTTGTTCTTGCCCGCTGGCGCTGCTCGTTGTTCTTTCCCTTTCCAGCTAGTGTGGCAATCGTAGCGCCTCTCTTACCTTTCTCGGTCTTCCCGAGTCTCGTCTCTCGCTCCTCCAGGCGTGGCGCTGTCCTTTCCCTGTCTCAGCTGAGGCACACTCTCGCCACTTTGGCCACGTGTCCTGCGTCACTGCCACTACAACATCAAGGACGACGGCGCAGGGCAGACTTTTCAAACAACTGCGCTGTAAAGCTACCCAGTGTGGTGCGATGGACCGCAATATGATTGGCGCGAAATCTGAGATCGGAAGACAGCAGATTGGAACGAACATTTGCAGCCCATATAGTCGTTGACATCAACAAAACCAATTGACCTGGGCGGGTCACGCGCAATGCGTAGAACCGATGGTCAGTTAGAGCAACCGAATCCATTCCAACGTATCGGAGACGCAGCCAAGCATGGCAGAGGGTTAGGTTGTGTGGCGAAATCGAAAAACGTGCATACATCGCACATTTATCGGTGCGCGTCAACCTGGGCAAATTGCAGATCGCTGGGAGCTGAGCTCTTTCTTCCGAAAGTGGACATAAAAATTAAGGCTGATGATGATGTCTGTCTTCATCTTCTAGCACTCAGAGCAGGATACCAAGCTTTCATTCTGCACTGAATGATGCCTGCATGCACAGTCGCCCAGGATCTTAAAGCATATAAGCTGCCCAAAGCTATGCGCACACACCCAACGGGGTGGTCGAGTGGCTTGAGCATTGCGCGACTCTACCACATGCAGTGGGGTTCGAAACCTCGCCCCGATGGCTGCGCACATTTGGAGGGTGTGCGCGAAAATGCTCTATACACAATTCCCAGCAGGCCTCCACTGCTGGGCTGTACATATTGTAAATATTGTTGATCCGTTGATTTAGTGCATTTGTATTGTATGTATAGTGTATTTATCATGTGTTGTTAAGTTTCTGTTTGAGGGTTTGGGCGGGATTTCTTTTTTTTTTTTACCTATCCCGTATCATCAGTTCTTCAAGTGTTTATGGGATAGAGATTTGTAGACACGTTTTCAAGCGCCGCGTCGTGCATATATGCAGGCTTGCCGGCTCTCTAAAAAAATTCTGTTGTGCCTGGAAGCCAACACTTAGCGTCTTACCCCTGTCGTGTCCATGAAGTACTTGATACATATGTGGACACCTTATCCAACACTTACAGAGGTATTACCTGGTTTCTCTCTTGTTAAAGAAATGAAAAACATGCGATCGAGAATGGCTTCAAGCAAGAAGGTGCTATTTCGCCATTTATGTTCACAATAAGCTTGCAGCAACTTTTCAAACGGCTCGATTGTGAAGTAATAGGAGTTATGATTAATGAAAAATTTCGCGGCACCTTATAGTTTCGCGATGACATCGTGTTCTTTGGCCATAATGACGACAAGTAGAAACAAATGATTGAATTATGACTTTGGCATGGTGATGATGAAAACATTTTATTGAGATGAAAACGGAAAAATCGAATTATAGGAACGGTTGTCCGATCCCTCTTCTGCGATTCTGTTGGCTAAGGCCGCTCTGGCTCTTTTCTCGAGGGCCTGGAGAGGGCTGCCTCCATTCCTTCCCATGTCGATGGCTCTTTAGTGTCTAAGGCACAATTAGTCTGGCAGGTCTATGCCATATGGTTTCAATCGGCTTGCTGCCCGCAAAATTTGGATTCAGTTCAAAACGATTGTGGCTGGATAGCATGTAGCGTCTCCGTATTATTCAACATCATAGCTTGCAGTCTTCGTAAATTGCTTGCTCCCGAAATAAGCATTAAAATATGGTTGCATATAAGTATGCAAATGACGTGCGCACTTCTCCATAGCCTCGCGAGAGAGCAAGGCTCGTAATCTCTGTGTATGTCTGGGACAATTTCGAACACTACAACCTCTTCATGGTACGGACATTCCTGGAAGAATAAAGGTGCTCTGGAGCACATAGGCAGGCGTTGCAAAAGCATCACCTGCAATTTATCGCAATCCCTGAAGAGCATAGTGCACTTTCTATGCATTCTACCTGTACTTGCACAGCGGGTACAAACTTCGTGGCTAAGAAACAAATGTTGCTTAAGTTAAAAAAAAATATATGGTTCGTGGTTTCACGGCGTGCTTGGTAAACAGCACCCTTGTAAGGCCCACGTGGTATTGCGAAATTTCACTGAAGTGTTTTCATTTTCTGTTGCATTGTGGTTCATTTTCTACTTCGCGCGCGGGTCTGGGCAGCTTGCGAGTCTGTCCTGTGACACGCACCGCGACACTGGTCGGCTTGCGGCTCCGCTGTGTTGGCGCTCGCATCTGGCAGCTTCCTCCTCAGCAGTACGATTGGGATCGTCCATATCGGCGAATGCAAACTTCTCGAGCAACATACCTCTCCTTCTCCATGCGCCGTTAAGCGCTGCCATTTGGTTTGTTCTTGCCCGCTGGCGCTGCTCGTTGTTCTTTCCCTTTCCAGCTAGTGTGGCAATCGTAGCGCCTCTCTTACCTTTCTCGGTCTTCCCGAGTCTCGTCTCTCGCTCCTCCAGGCGTGGCGCTGTCCTTTCCCTGTCTCAGCTGAGGCACACTCTCGCCACTTTGGCCACGTGTCCTGCGTCACTGCCACTACAACATCAAGGACGACGGCGCAGGGCAGACTTTTCAAACAACTGCGCTGTAAAGCTACCCAGTGTGGTGCGATGGACCGCAATATGATTGGCGCGAAATCTGAGATCGGAAGACAGCAGATTGGAACGAACATTTGCAGCCCATATAGTCGTTGACATCAACAAAACCAATTGACCTGGGCGGGTCACGCGCAATGCGTAGAACCGATGGTCAGTTAGAGCAACCGAATCCATTCCAACGTATCGGAGACGCAGCCAAGCATGGCAGAGGGTTAGGTTGTGTGGCGAAATCGAAAAACGTGCATACATCGCACATTTATCGGTGCGCGTCAACCTGGGCAAATTGCAGATCGCTGGGAGCTGAGCTCTTTCTTCCGAAAGTGGACATAAAAATTAAGGCTGATGATGATGTCTGTCTTCATCTTCTAGCACTCAGAGCAGGATACCAAGCTTTCATTCTGCACTGAATGATGCCTGCATGCACAGTCGCCCAGGATCTTAAAGCATATAAGCTGCCCAAAGCTATGCGCACACACCCAACGGGGTGGTCGAGTGGCTTGAGCATTGCGCGACTCTACCACATGCAGTGGGGTTCGAAACCTCGCCCCGATGGCTGCGCACATTTGGAGGGTGTGCGCGAAAATGCTCTATACACAATTCCCAGCAGGCCTCCACTGCTGGGCTGTACATATTGTAAATATTGTTGATCCGTTGATTTAGTGCATTTGTATTGTATGTATAGTGTATTTATCATGTGTTGTTAAGTTTCTGTTTGAGGGTTTGGGCGGGATTTCTTTTTTTTTTTTACCTATCCCGTATCATCAGTTCTTCAAGTGTTTATGGGATAGAGATTTGTAGACACGTTTTCAAGCGCCGCGTCGTGCATATATGCAGGCTTGCCGGCTCTCTAAAAAAATTCTGTTGTGCCTGGAAGCCAACACTTAGCGTCTTACCCCTGTCGTGTCCATGAAGTACTTGATACATATGTGGACACCTTATCCAACACTTACAGAGGTATTACCTGGTTTCTCTCTTGTTAAAGAAATGAAAAACATGCGATCGAGAATGGCTTCAAGCAAGAAGGTGCTATTTCGCCATTTATGTTCACAATAAGCTTGCAGCAACTTTTCAAACGGCTCGATTGTGAAGTAATAGGAGTTATGATTAATGAAAAATTTCGCGGCACCTTATAGTTTCGCGATGACATCGTGTTCTTTGGCCATAATGACGACAAGTAGAAACAAATGATTGAATTATGACTTTGGCATGGTGATGATGAAAACATTTTATTGAGATGAAAACGGAAAAATCGAATTATAGGAACGGTTGTCCGATCCCTCTTCTGCGATTCTGTTGGCTAAGGCCGCTCTGGCTCTTTTCTCGAGGGCCTGGAGAGGGCTGCCTCCATTCCTTCCCATGTCGATGGCTCTTTAGTGTCTAAGGCACAATTAGTCTGGCAGGTCTATGCCATATGGTTTCAATCGGCTTGCTGCCCGCAAAATTTGGATTCAGTTCAAAACGATTGTGGCTGGATAGCATGTAGCGTCTCCGTATTATTCAACATCATAGCTTGCAGTCTTCGTAAATTGCTTGCTCCCGAAATAAGCATTAAAATATGGTTGCATATAAGTATGCAAATGACGTGCGCACTTCTCCATAGCCTCGCGAGAGAGCAAGGCTCGTAATCTCTGTGTATGTCTGGGACAATTTCGAACACTACAACCTCTTCATGGTACGGACATTCCTGGAAGAATAAAGGTGCTCTGGAGCACATAGGCAGGCGTTGCAAAAGCATCACCTGCAATTTATCGCAATCCCTGAAGAGCATAGTGCACTTTCTATGCATTCTACCTGTACTTGCACAGCGGGTACAAACTTCGTGGCTAAGAAACAAATGTTGCTTAAGTTAAAAAAAAATATATGGTTCGTGGTTTCACGGCGTGCTTGGTAAACAGCACCCTTGTAAGGCCCACGTGGTATTGCGAAATTTCACTGAAGTGTTTTCATTTTCTGTTGCATTGTGGTTCATTTTCTACTTCGCGCGCGGGTCTGGGCAGCTTGCGAGTCTGTCCTGTGACACGCACCGCGACACTGGTCGGCTTGCGGCTCCGCTGTGTTGGCGCTCGCATCTGGCAGCTTCCTCCTCAGCAGTACGATTGGGATCGTCCATATCGGCGAATGCAAACTTCTCGAGCAACATACCTCTCCTTCTCCATGCGCCGTTAAGCGCTGCCATTTGGTTTGTTCTTGCCCGCTGGCGCTGCTCGTTGTTCTTTCCCTTTCCAGCTAGTGTGGCAATCGTAGCGCCTCTCTTACCTTTCTCGGTCTTCCCGAGTCTCGTCTCTCGCTCCTCCAGGCGTGGCGCTGTCCTTTCCCTGTCTCAGCTGAGGCACACTCTCGCCACTTTGGCCACGTGTCCTGCGTCACTGCCACTACAACATCAAGGACGACGGCGCAGGGCAGACTTTTCAAACAACTGCGCTGTAAAGCTACCCAGTGTGGTGCGATGGACCGCAATATGATTGGCGCGAAATCTGAGATCGGAAGACAGCAGATTGGAACGAACATTTGCAGCCCATATAGTCGTTGACATCAACAAAACCAATTGACCTGGGCGGGTCACGCGCAATGCGTAGAACCGATGGTCAGTTAGAGCAACCGAATCCATTCCAACGTATCGGAGACGCAGCCAAGCATGGCAGAGGGTTAGGTTGTGTGGCGAAATCGAAAAACGTGCATACATCGCACATTTATCGGTGCGCGTCAACCTGGGCAAATTGCAGATCGCTGGGAGCTGAGCTCTTTCTTCCGAAAGTGGACATAAAAATTAAGGCTGATGATGATGTCTGTCTTCATCTTCTAGCACTCAGAGCAGGATACCAAGCTTTCATTCTGCACTGAATGATGCCTGCATGCACAGTCGCCCAGGATCTTAAAGCATATAAGCTGCCCAAAGCTATGCGCACACACCCAACGGGGTGGTCGAGTGGCTTGAGCATTGCGCGACTCTACCACATGCAGTGGGGTTCGAAACCTCGCCCCGATGGCTGCGCACATTTGGAGGGTGTGCGCGAAAATGCTCTATACACAATTCCCAGCAGGCCTCCACTGCTGGGCTGTACATATTGTAAATATTGTTGATCCGTTGATTTAGTGCATTTGTATTGTATGTATAGTGTATTTATCATGTGTTGTTAAGTTTCTGTTTGAGGGTTTGGGCGGGATTTCTTTTTTTTTTTTACCTATCCCGTATCATCAGTTCTTCAAGTGTTTATGGGATAGAGATTTGTAGACACGTTTTCAAGCGCCGCGTCGTGCATATATGCAGGCTTGCCGGCTCTCTAAAAAAATTCTGTTGTGCCTGGAAGCCAACACTTAGCGTCTTACCCCTGTCGTGTCCATGAAGTACTTGATACATATGTGGACACCTTATCCAACACTTACAGAGGTATTACCTGGTTTCTCTCTTGTTAAAGAAATGAAAAACATGCGATCGAGAATGGCTTCAAGCAAGAAGGTGCTATTTCGCCATTTATGTTCACAATAAGCTTGCAGCAACTTTTCAAACGGCTCGATTGTGAAGTAATAGGAGTTATGATTAATGAAAAATTTCGCGGCACCTTATAGTTTCGCGATGACATCGTGTTCTTTGGCCATAATGACGACAAGTAGAAACAAATGATTGAATTATGACTTTGGCATGGTGATGATGAAAACATTTTATTGAGATGAAAACGGAAAAATCGAATTATAGGAACGGTTGTCCGATCCCTCTTCTGCGATTCTGTTGGCTAAGGCCGCTCTGGCTCTTTTCTCGAGGGCCTGGAGAGGGCTGCCTCCATTCCTTCCCATGTCGATGGCTCTTTAGTGTCTAAGGCACAATTAGTCTGGCAGGTCTATGCCATATGGTTTCAATCGGCTTGCTGCCCGCAAAATTTGGATTCAGTTCAAAACGATTGTGGCTGGATAGCATGTAGCGTCTCCGTATTATTCAACATCATAGCTTGCAGTCTTCGTAAATTGCTTGCTCCCGAAATAAGCATTAAAATATGGTTGCATATAAGTATGCAAATGACGTGCGCACTTCTCCATAGCCTCGCGAGAGAGCAAGGCTCGTAATCTCTGTGTATGTCTGGGACAATTTCGAACACTACAACCTCTTCATGGTACGGACATTCCTGGAAGAATAAAGGTGCTCTGGAGCACATAGGCAGGCGTTGCAAAAGCATCACCTGCAATTTATCGCAATCCCTGAAGAGCATAGTGCACTTTCTATGCATTCTACCTGTACTTGCACAGCGGGTACAAACTTCGTGGCTAAGAAACAAATGTTGCTTAAGTTAAAAAAAAATATATGGTTCGTGGTTTCACGGCGTGCTTGGTAAACAGCACCCTTGTAAGGCCCACGTGGTATTGCGAAATTTCACTGAAGTGTTTTCATTTTCTGTTGCATTGTGGTTCATTTTCTACTTCGCGCGCGGGTCTGGGCAGCTTGCGAGTCTGTCCTGTGACACGCACCGCGACACTGGTCGGCTTGCGGCTCCGCTGTGTTGGCGCTCGCATCTGGCAGCTTCCTCCTCAGCAGTACGATTGGGATCGTCCATATCGGCGAATGCAAACTTCTCGAGCAACATACCTCTCCTTCTCCATGCGCCGTTAAGCGCTGCCATTTGGTTTGTTCTTGCCCGCTGGCGCTGCTCGTTGTTCTTTCCCTTTCCAGCTAGTGTGGCAATCGTAGCGCCTCTCTTACCTTTCTCGGTCTTCCCGAGTCTCGTCTCTCGCTCCTCCAGGCGTGGCGCTGTCCTTTCCCTGTCTCAGCTGAGGCACACTCTCGCCACTTTGGCCACGTGTCCTGCGTCACTGCCACTACAACATCAAGGACGACGGCGCAGGGCAGACTTTTCAAACAACTGCGCTGTAAAGCTACCCAGTGTGGTGCGATGGACCGCAATATGATTGGCGCGAAATCTGAGATCGGAAGACAGCAGATTGGAACGAACATTTGCAGCCCATATAGTCGTTGACATCAACAAAACCAATTGACCTGGGCGGGTCACGCGCAATGCGTAGAACCGATGGTCAGTTAGAGCAACCGAATCCATTCCAACGTATCGGAGACGCAGCCAAGCATGGCAGAGGGTTAGGTTGTGTGGCGAAATCGAAAAACGTGCATACATCGCACATTTATCGGTGCGCGTCAACCTGGGCAAATTGCAGATCGCTGGGAGCTGAGCTCTTTCTTCCGAAAGTGGACATAAAAATTAAGGCTGATGATGATGTCTGTCTTCATCTTCTAGCACTCAGAGCAGGATACCAAGCTTTCATTCTGCACTGAATGATGCCTGCATGCACAGTCGCCCAGGATCTTAAAGCATATAAGCTGCCCAAAGCTATGCGCACACACCCAACGGGGTGGTCGAGTGGCTTGAGCATTGCGCGACTCTACCACATGCAGTGGGGTTCGAAACCTCGCCCCGATGGCTGCGCACATTTGGAGGGTGTGCGCGAAAATGCTCTATACACAATTCCCAGCAGGCCTCCACTGCTGGGCTGTACATATTGTAAATATTGTTGATCCGTTGATTTAGTGCATTTGTATTGTATGTATAGTGTATTTATCATGTGTTGTTAAGTTTCTGTTTGAGGGTTTGGGCGGGATTTCTTTTTTTTTTTTTACCTATCCCGTATCATCAGTTCTTCAAGTGTTTATGGGATAGAGATTTGTAGACACGTTTTCAAGCGCCGCGTCGTGCATATATGCAGGCTTGCCGGCTCTCTAAAAAAATTCTGTTGTGCCTGGAAGCCAACACTTAGCGTCTTACCCCTGTCGTGTCCATGAAGTACTTGATACATATGTGGACACCTTATCCAACACTTACAGAGGTATTACCTGGTTTCTCTCTTGTTAAAGAAATGAAAAACATGCGATCGAGAATGGCTTCAAGCAAGAAGGTGCTATTTCGCCATTTATGTTCACAATAAGCTTGCAGCAACTTTTCAAACGGCTCGATTGTGAAGTAATAGGAGTTATGATTAATGAAAAATTTCGCGGCACCTTATAGTTTCGCGATGACATCGTGTTCTTTGGCCATAATGACGACAAGTAGAAACAAATGATTGAATTATGACTTTGGCATGGTGATGATGAAAACATTTTATTGAGATGAAAACGGAAAAATCGAATTATAGGAACGGTTGTCCGATCCCTCTTCTGCGATTCTGTTGGCTAAGGCCGCTCTGGCTCTTTTCTCGAGGGCCTGGAGAGGGCTGCCTCCATTCCTTCCCATGTCGATGGCTCTTTAGTGTCTAAGGCACAATTAGTCTGGCAGGTCTATGCCATATGGTTTCAATCGGCTTGCTGCCCGCAAAATTTGGATTCAGTTCAAAACGATTGTGGCTGGATAGCATGTAGCGTCTCCGTATTATTCAACATCATAGCTTGCAGTCTTCGTAAATTGCTTGCTCCCGAAATAAGCATTAAAATATGGTTGCATATAAGTATGCAAATGACGTGCGCACTTCTCCATAGCCTCGCGAGAGAGCAAGGCTCGTAATCTCTGTGTATGTCTGGGACAATTTCGAACACTACAACCTCTTCATGGTACGGACATTCCTGGAAGAATAAAGGTGCTCTGGAGCACATAGGCAGGCGTTGCAAAAGCATCACCTGCAATTTATCGCAATCCCTGAAGAGCATAGTGCACTTTCTATGCATTCTACCTGTACTTGCACAGCGGGTACAAACTTCGTGGCTAAGAAACAAATGTTGCTTAAGTTAAAAAAAAATATATGGTTCGTGGTTTCACGGCGTGCTTGGTAAACAGCACCCTTGTAAGGCCCACGTGGTATTGCGAAATTTCACTGAAGTGTTTTCATTTTCTGTTGCATTGTGGTTCATTTTCTACTTCGCGCGCGGGTCTGGGCAGCTTGCGAGTCTGTCCTGTGACACGCACCGCGACACTGGTCGGCTTGCGGCTCCGCTGTGTTGGCGCTCGCATCTGGCAGCTTCCTCCTCAGCAGTACGATTGGGATCGTCCATATCGGCGAATGCAAACTTCTCGAGCAACATACCTCTCCTTCTCCATGCGCCGTTAAGCGCTGCCATTTGGTTTGTTCTTGCCCGCTGGCGCTGCTCGTTGTTCTTTCCCTTTCCAGCTAGTGTGGCAATCGTAGCGCCTCTCTTACCTTTCTCGGTCTTCCCGAGTCTCGTCTCTCGCTCCTCCAGGCGTGGCGCTGTCCTTTCCCTGTCTCAGCTGAGGCACACTCTCGCCACTTTGGCCACGTGTCCTGCGTCACTGCCACTACAACATCAAGGACGACGGCGCAGGGCAGACTTTTCAAACAACTGCGCTGTAAAGCTACCCAGTGTGGTGCGATGGACCGCAATATGATTGGCGCGAAATCTGAGATCGGAAGACAGCAGATTGGAACGAACATTTGCAGCCCATATAGTCGTTGACATCAACAAAACCAATTGACCTGGGCGGGTCACGCGCAATGCGTAGAACCGATGGTCAGTTAGAGCAACCGAATCCATTCCAACGTATCGGAGACGCAGCCAAGCATGGCAGAGGGTTAGGTTGTGTGGCGAAATCGAAAAACGTGCATACATCGCACATTTATCGGTGCGCGTCAACCTGGGCAAATTGCAGATCGCTGGGAGCTGAGCTCTTTCTTCCGAAAGTGGACATAAAAATTAAGGCTGATGATGATGTCTGTCTTCATCTTCTAGCACTCAGAGCAGGATACCAAGCTTTCATTCTGCACTGAATGATGCCTGCATGCACAGTCGCCCAGGATCTTAAAGCATATAAGCTGCCCAAAGCTATGCGCACACACCCAACGGGGTGGTCGAGTGGCTTGAGCATTGCGCGACTCTACCACATGCAGTGGGGTTCGAAACCTCGCCCCGATGGCTGCGCACATTTGGAGGGTGTGCGCGAAAATGCTCTATACACAATTCCCAGCAGGCCTCCACTGCTGGGCTGTACATATTGTAAATATTGTTGATCCGTTGATTTAGTGCATTTGTATTGTATGTATAGTGTATTTATCATGTGTTGTTAAGTTTCTGTTTGAGGGTTTGGGCGGGATTTCTTTTTTTTTTTTTACCTATCCCGTATCATCAGTTCTTCAAGTGTTTATGGGATAGAGATTTGTAGACACGTTTTCAAGCGCCGCGTCGTGCATATATGCAGGCTTGCCGGCTCTCTAAAAAAATTCTGTTGTGCCTGGAAGCCAACACTTAGCGTCTTACCCCTGTCGTGTCCATGAAGTACTTGATACATATGTGGACACCTTATCCAACACTTACAGAGGTATTACCTGGTTTCTCTCTTGTTAAAGAAATGAAAAACATGCGATCGAGAATGGCTTCAAGCAAGAAGGTGCTATTTCGCCATTTATGTTCACAATAAGCTTGCAGCAACTTTTCAAACGGCTCGATTGTGAAGTAATAGGAGTTATGATTAATGAAAAATTTCGCGGCACCTTATAGTTTCGCGATGACATCGTGTTCTTTGGCCATAATGACGACAAGTAGAAACAAATGATTGAATTATGACTTTGGCATGGTGATGATGAAAACATTTTATTGAGATGAAAACGGAAAAATCGAATTATAGGAACGGTTGTCCGATCCCTCTTCTGCGATTCTGTTGGCTAAGGCCGCTCTGGCTCTTTTCTCGAGGGCCTGGAGAGGGCTGCCTCCATTCCTTCCCATGTCGATGGCTCTTTAGTGTCTAAGGCACAATTAGTCTGGCAGGTCTATGCCATATGGTTTCAATCGGCTTGCTGCCCGCAAAATTTGGATTCAGTTCAAAACGATTGTGGCTGGATAGCATGTAGCGTCTCCGTATTATTCAACATCATAGCTTGCAGTCTTCGTAAATTGCTTGCTCCCGAAATAAGCATTAAAATATGGTTGCATATAAGTATGCAAATGACGTGCGCACTTCTCCATAGCCTCGCGAGAGAGCAAGGCTCGTAATCTCTGTGTATGTCTGGGACAATTTCGAACACTACAACCTCTTCATGGTACGGACATTCCTGGAAGAATAAAGGTGCTCTGGAGCACATAGGCAGGCGTTGCAAAAGCATCACCTGCAATTTATCGCAATCCCTGAAGAGCATAGTGCACTTTCTATGCATTCTACCTGTACTTGCACAGCGGGTACAAACTTCGTGGCTAAGAAACAAATGTTGCTTAAGTTAAAAAAAAATATATGGTTCGTGGTTTCACGGCGTGCTTGGTAAACAGCACCCTTGTAAGGCCCACGTGGTATTGCGAAATTTCACTGAAGTGTTTTCATTTTCTGTTGCATTGTGGTTCATTTTCTACTTCGCGCGCGGGTCTGGGCAGCTTGCGAGTCTGTCCTGTGACACGCACCGCGACACTGGTCGGCTTGCGGCTCCGCTGTGTTGGCGCTCGCATCTGGCAGCTTCCTCCTCAGCAGTACGATTGGGATCGTCCATATCGGCGAATGCAAACTTCTCGAGCAACATACCTCTCCTTCTCCATGCGCCGTTAAGCGCTGCCATTTGGTTTGTTCTTGCCCGCTGGCGCTGCTCGTTGTTCTTTCCCTTTCCAGCTAGTGTGGCAATCGTAGCGCCTCTCTTACCTTTCTCGGTCTTCCCGAGTCTCGTCTCTCGCTCCTCCAGGCGTGGCGCTGTCCTTTCCCTGTCTCAGCTGAGGCACACTCTCGCCACTTTGGCCACGTGTCCTGCGTCACTGCCACTACAACATCAAGGACGACGGCGCAGGGCAGACTTTTCAAACAACTGCGCTGTAAAGCTACCCAGTGTGGTGCGATGGACCGCAATATGATTGGCGCGAAATCTGAGATCGGAAGACAGCAGATTGGAACGAACATTTGCAGCCCATATAGTCGTTGACATCAACAAAACCAATTGACCTGGGCGGGTCACGCGCAATGCGTAGAACCGATGGTCAGTTAGAGCAACCGAATCCATTCCAACGTATCGGAGACGCAGCCAAGCATGGCAGAGGGTTAGGTTGTGTGGCGAAATCGAAAAACGTGCATACATCGCACATTTATCGGTGCGCGTCAACCTGGGCAAATTGCAGATCGCTGGGAGCTGAGCTCTTTCTTCCGAAAGTGGACATAAAAATTAAGGCTGATGATGATGTCTGTCTTCATCTTCTAGCACTCAGAGCAGGATACCAAGCTTTCATTCTGCACTGAATGATGCCTGCATGCACAGTCGCCCAGGATCTTAAAGCATATAAGCTGCCCAAAGCTATGCGCACACACCCAACGGGGTGGTCGAGTGGCTTGAGCATTGCGCGACTCTACCACATGCAGTGGGGTTCGAAACCTCGCCCCGATGGCTGCGCACATTTGGAGGGTGTGCGCGAAAATGCTCTATACACAATTCCCAGCAGGCCTCCACTGCTGGGCTGTACATATTGTAAATATTGTTGATCCGTTGATTTAGTGCATTTGTATTGTATGTATAGTGTATTTATCATGTGTTGTTAAGTTTCTGTTTGAGGGTTTGGGCGGGATTTCTTTTTTTTTTTTACCTATCCCGTATCATCAGTTCTTCAAGTGTTTATGGGATAGAGATTTGTAGACACGTTTTCAAGCGCCGCGTCGTGCATATATGCAGGCTTGCCGGCTCTCTAAAAAAATTCTGTTGTGCCTGGAAGCCAACACTTAGCGTCTTACCCCTGTCGATCAGCAAAATCTTGATATTGCGGACATTTCGGCGGTGGAGGCAGCGTTTTCAATGAGACGGGTCTTGAGTTATGTTCCTTGAGATGGTCCGTAAGCATCGGTTACTTTGTTTACGAATCTGCATGGTCGGAGGTTCGAATTTCCAGAAGGTGTTCTTTTAGGGGCGAAGCTCCTTAAGGCGGCACCCGTTCGTCCCTCGTCGTGCTCGTAGTAGTGAGTAACAAGTCTTACCCTTTGACCTCCAAGGTGGTGCCGGTGGGAGATTTCTCCTGTGCGTTGTTGAACAATAAAAAATTCGCAGCGTGCGCGTTAACTAAAAGCCGAATTCTTCTGTCTCTGTAGAAGTGTAAGTGTTAGCTAAAAGCCGACTTCTTCTGTCTCTCATTCCCATTAGCAGCCATTGTTTACCTCCAAGGTAGTGCCTGGTGAGATTTCTCCTGTGCGTGATTAAACAATAAAAATTTTGTTCAAAACGCCGTTGATTGATGAAATAAACCAACGAAAGACGCCAGATGTTTTGTAAAAACAAAACGAAAGAACGCCAGATGTTTCTAAAGCAAAACGAAAAAGACGCCAGCTGCTTAACGAAAGACGCAAGGTGTTTTCTAAAGCAATGGTTTTCTAAACAATGAAAATTCACAGCGTACATGTAAAATTAAAGTGAGCTGCAAGTCGTCATAACTCATCGAACCTTTAGTATAAACGCTCCCGATCTCACGTCGGTGGTGATGTACTGTGCAGAATTCACGGAAGATTCACGGTTTACCGATGAACCTCCGCAGCTTCGCCCACTCATCATCATTCACTCCGTGGATATGCTGTGATTTTTTTCTCAATTTTTTTTCTCTTCATTTGAACATTGCCGTCATTTTTTTTGTGTGTGTGTGTTGTTGTTGTTGACACGGTTTTTGATTTTATTTTTTTGAGGGGGCAAGTGAGTTTTCGTAGCAAGCTATTCTTTTCATAGGTTTTGCGTATTTTCTTTAATTTGGAGTCGTGCTTGGGTAGCCCGCGTGGGTTTTCGTCGTGTTCCCGTGCTCGGATATGCACAGTATGCTGCTTGTGCTGGGAAACTCCGCAAATACACAAATATTTGTGGTATCGAGTGTCACGGTGGCGCTATCGCTAAGCGCTGTAGTGAAGTTGTGTTGAATCGCGGCGTTTTGTCGAAGGCGGAATGTTCTTTCTGCTGATCACTTGATATCAGTCGGTCTAGAGACTTCAGTTTCGATAGAGCGGGAACGTTTGATCCGTGTATGATAACGTTCTTGTTTGGCGTGCCGCATCCGATTTTCCTTTGATGCATTCAAGCGCGGCCTATGTTTAAGAAGGCATGCAGGCAAGGTTCATGCGTAGTAGGCGCCTGCGAAACGTGCAAACGTTTGCGTGCGGCGAAAACTCTTGAGCTGCGACAGCATGTCAGCTGCTAACTTATGCATATTGTACAGCCCCATTTCCAGTTGTATAGACAAGGAACAAATACTTCAAATGCAATTTTGATTGAAATCATGAAATCACGTGTTTAAAATGACAAGTGAATGAACTATTGGAGCAAACTGAATTTTATTTTAATTTACCGTGTTAGATTTCCAAATATTAGCGATGGCTTATCTCGTGGAAACTCATGAGTGCAACACTTGGACACGAATATATTGCAACAGAATTTAGTTTCGTACGTGACAGTGTCGGAAAGCGAATCCACGCTTCGGTGCGAAGTTGGCATGCTCGAAGAACTGGAAGAAGCGCTATTTGCAGTTTCTCCTAAATTTCTTTCGAGCAGATGAATCTGCGAACGAGCCGCTTTGAATGAGAACACAACGTTGTCAGCATACACCGCATAATAAAAGTAGGCAAGACATACAAGGGTGGGAACTTTTGACCACCCTTGAACGCCTGTCCATCATGACTATTGTTTGCAATCACTGATGACGCGCCCAGCCTGCGCGCGGTCGGGCTGATGGGAAGTGCGTAGGCTGCTACCGTTCCGCCGTGATTCAGGCCGCTTCCTGTAGCTCATTCAGTGCGTGTGGATGTTCTCTGGCTTATAGTCCGCGAAAAAGCAGCTGGCCGTGCTCTATTGAAGCCGCTGCAATCATGATATATTTCACCTCTGCTGTGGATGGTTGTGGCGAAGAAACGGCGACAATAGTAACGAGGTCATGTTTTCCGCAGAGCCCCTGTACAACCAATGGCGCAAGAATTGTCGGAAAGGCATCGCGCCGAGTGGTTTATTCGCAGCAGTCGTCGCGCTCATGCGCCACCAGAAGTTCCACCAGCTACAATTATAAGTGTGCAGCGCGCGTTCATTTGATTTCCGGTGAGTACGAATTTAGACTTTAAATTCACCCCCGCAGGGGCGTCTGCGCAAGCAGCCGTTTGGTGTGCGACACCACGGACCCGAGCTAACGGTGGGTTTCGACCCCTCCCACCCCAGTTGAAAAAAACAATTGGAACCATTTGGAAATATCAATGGGTCCAAATAGTAATAGTGATTTCCAATTGGGCCAAATGGTATCCCAATAGGACCATTTGGAATTTCCAATTGGTTCAAGAGGATAAGCTCACTTCCAATTGGGCCGAATGGGATCTCTAACTGGACCATTTGGAACAAATGAAACTACCAAATGGTTCAAATGGTAGCTCACTTGAGCCATTTGGAAGCTCTACTTGTGTTTCTACTCTGTGTTTAATCCTGGAATTCCACCTTGGCATGGCTCACCACCAAGGTGTCTAGCTTGAGCACAGACGGATGTTTGTGCTAACTGCGCCACTTGAACCAATTGGAATACAACCAATTGGCCCAAATGGTTATGTGCTGACTGCACCATTTGACCCAATTGGAGTACAACCAATTGGCCCAAGTGGAATACAGCCAATTGGCCCAACTGGTTATGTGCTACTGTACCATTTGACCCAATTGGCATACAACCAATTGGCCCAATTGGTCCAAATGGCCCAATTGTGTACTAATTCACAAATGGAACCAATTGGAATCAGGTGGAAATTTTCCAAATGGTTCCAATTGTTTTTTTTTTTTTTTAACTGGGACGCCTAGCCGTGCGCGTATGGCTCTGCCGTGTCCGGGGAAAAGGGGATCAACGTTCAGCCGATGCCGGGTGATTGGACCTTTAACGCCCCCCGGCAGAAGCAACACACCTCTTTGGCCCCGGCTTCACGCAGACGGCACCCCTGTGAGCTGACCCACCCAGGGGAAATCGGTGGTCGCCTTTTCCTATCCGAGCTCCCTCTGATCCTTTGCTTTCCTGCTGTCTTTCCTCTCTGTCCTGTCTCCTCTCTTCAGTTACTTTCCTGTTTTCGTAGGCGGCTCGGGTTAACCTTGTGCAATAGCCGGTCTATGCGCATTTGGTTATAGCAGAGAACATCTATGTTATTAGTAGCGATGTACGGCTGGAGTCTGCATGTTTTCGATACCATAAATCTTGTAGCGTCCCCATCAGGCCCGTAGCCAGGGGGTTGGGGGGCCTTGCCCCCCCCCCCCTCCCGGCCCCCCCCCCCCGAAATTTTGGTGAAGTAGGTGTTTTTACCAAAAATAAATAATGAAAATAGGTGTTTTTTTCTCAAATAGTCAAGGTTTTCAGCAAGTGCCCCCCCCCCCCCCTGCCCGAAAAAAAAATCCTGACTACGGGATACTACGGGCCTGGTGTCCCCATGTTGGGCTCAAATGGGGGGTGGCCGCCATCGCTGCCGAATCAAATTCATAAAGCATTCCCTTTAATTAGCGATCGTGCCGCTTCAAAGCGTGTAAACACCGAAGAGCTGACTTTTTTGAGCCGACCAAACGAAAAAAATTCGGCAGATCCCAAGCCGGGAATCGGTTGCACGCGAAGCATTGAGCGAGTATTATTGTCTATGCTGTATTTTCGGCTTTGAGCCATGCGTTACAAGGTGGACCGACGTGCTTTAGTAAGCGTAATAGTTGTGTGCACATCGTGGCTTTACCAGGCACGTGGACTTAAAGATGCCACACAGATGTAACACTATGTGTCGGCTTGTATCGGACACACATACAGCACACATGCATGCCTTCTGTCTGGCGGTGATCGACTCACATGTGGGAAATGTGGTGAACCACTTGCCGTGCTTCGCATTTTAATCCAATGCAAACAATTACACACTCATAGAAGAAAACACTTTCCATTACCCTACCTACAGCAAATACCACTTCAAAGATTCTTTGTTCGGGTTTTTTAAAAAACGTGCGTAGTTTTCACGTGATATACCAATCCGCAGCACGACCTTTGAATAGAGGTCGCTGCTGCGCTAGCTACATTACAAAAAGAACCTGCCTCGCGGCCCTTGAACTCAAGGGCGTGGACGAGGCATTCGTGCTATTGCCATATATCTACTCCATAGTTTTATCACCACGAGCACTGCCATTCATTCCCACTACACACATTTCACGTCATCCCCATGATTTTAATATTTACAGTAAAACATCGGTGATACGAATCTCGCGGGGTCAGCAAAAATATTCGAATCATCCGAAATTCGTATGACCAGAAAACATGGAAAATTATAGTATGCGACAAAAGAAGGTTGGCATATGTTTTGATTTATTGTTTCTCAGAGCCGCAGCGACGTCATGAACAGTGTTTAAAGGTCAGCGATCATATTTGTACTCATAAATATAACGTGCGTGCGCGCGTGTGTAATTAATGAACCAGATGTCTTGTGAACCGGAATCGCTAGTAACCCACTCCTAATCTTAGTACGCTTTTCTGCACGACACCGGAGTACTGCGACGAAAGTGACTTAAGAAGCGCTTTGCACGCGATAGATGAAGGCCAGAAAATTTTAGAACCACTGTCCTTTGTTGCTGTTAGTTTCTTATCGCGGTGGTGTTGGGGGTGTTTTTTGGGAGATTTACGGCCGTGCCCGCACTAATGGGAGGTTTACTCAAAATTCGGGTCTCTCCCGTGCAAATCGGAGTTGGCAGGTGTGAGCGTACATAGCGAGGTCTAACGCCTTCGCCAAGACACCACTTTCATAGGACGCCTGAGTGCGAGGACATGGCTTGCATCGACAAGGCAGGCACGTGTTAACACAGACACAGTACAACGACGCTGCTGCCTCGAGCACAGCAGCACGCGTCGACGCGTTAGAAAGAAAAAAAAGGGAGAGAAAAAAAAAAGAAGCACCACGCCAACGCCATCTGTAATCTAAACAAGAAAGCGCATTAGTCTCTAAGATTTGCGCGCACAATCTCGGAGGCAACGACGCACCGCTGATGGTCGCGCAGCCAGTATTCCCGCGGCCGCACGTGGTTTCCAAGTCTTCCGCGACAGCGCGCACAGCCCCTGTACCTACATTTGCGCTAGTGTACATTCGTATGAAACGTCACGGGGTGAAAATCAGTTCGCAACAACCGTACTCCATCACATTGCAGGCTAATGGGGCTTGGCTGGGACTACAGGAAAATTTGTATCACCCCGAAATTCGTACAAGCCGTGATCATATCACCGAGGTTTTACTTATATGTTTTACCCCGGCCATAGCGCGCGGAATTTTAGGCCCGTATACAGCCACGTAACGCTATCATAGCTCACATACATCCCTTACATATCGTAAATCACGAATCATTGCTGCTTTCTCATCACTGTTCATGGCGCTCTTTGGCCAACCATGGCCATTGTGCCATTAAAAACCACATATCATCATCATCACTTTAAATGTTCGCGCATTTTTGCTTGAGCACCGGCATGTTTGTTGTACCGCCACCAAGCCGCTTGGAAAAGGGCAGTTAAATCTCTTTCTCTGGACGTTACACTTGCGTAACTGCATTCTTATAAATTTTACGAAGCTAATTGATAGGTTGCATGTGACGTCATGGACACTAACATGGCTCCAACATGGCAGCTCCCTTACATCCCTTACATATTGGTAATCAAGGATCATCATTACTTTTTTGTCACTGTTCATGGCGCTCTTTGGCCAAGCATGGCCCTTGCGCCATTAAAACCCACATATCATCATCACAATGGCGGTAAATCGGGCTAGTTGGTTGTTCATGATCGTAAAATAACGGCGCAAAAAATTATGGATGAACACACAGAGACAAACGAGCGCTGTTTGTCTCTGTGTGTTCGTCCATCGTTTATGCGCTGTTATTTTACAGTATCAACATGGCAGCTTAGATGACGTCAAGGCAGTATAATTACATGGCACTTAATCTGCTTCAATGTGATAACGACGTCGCCGGAACATTATTGGGCCTCTGTGCATGAATAGCGAAAGAACGTGACATCAGAACGTGACATCAAACTTTGTGATGTAACGAATATGTGCTCAAATTTTCCCATTAGCTCAATGTTCGAGACAAGCCCCTTGGCAGCTTACGCCACTTACCAGTGAGAGCCAGAAACAAAAGCGAGTGTTTCTCACGCTCTATCGACGGCACCGCCACGCAGGTCATTCTTCCACTGTGGCCAAAACAGAGAGACTGCCAGTATAAAGGCGAGCAAATACAGCTTCGACATAATTTATTGGATGCGCAGTGCGTTCATCAAGGCAGCTGGCGGCCGATAAGAGCGAGTGCCCAAGTTGACCACCAAGGTGTGCGTCATCCACACCACTTCAGGCCTTCGGGGTTCTGCCTGCAGCTGCACCACCATGTTCGTGAAGTCGTGCTTCAGACGAAAAGCCACCTGCAGCATAGGTGTGAAGGAGGGTGTCAGTCCAACAGTTTAAATGCGCAAGTATTTCTATGCCTAAGCAATGACAAGATTTGTCCATCCATTTCTCAAATCGGACAAGTCGCTATAATGTACAGAACAAAATCAAATTTGAAAGCAGAAACATTGGCAACAGTGGCTTTTAAACCTACAACTTTGCCTATGTACAAATTTGCACTTTAAAGCAACACTTTGTCTTTTTTCTGTCAATTTGATGTTTCGTGAACACGAGAGAACATATTAAATACCTAAAAATCATGACACTGGCAACAATAGCTACATGCTCGCTCATTTAAATGTTTGTGCAAAAACGTCAATTCGGGCACTTTAGCGGCTTTGTAACTCCGACCTAACAAAAATAATGCCACATGTTTTTACAGATTCAGTTAGAGCACGCACTGGGCTTTCATTCTGGGGAGTTTAAAGAAAATCAAAGATGGCTTTTTTTTTAATTGCATTTCAAAGTATTGCATTATTATAGACATGCCTTCACTTATGCATTTTTGGTTTGCGTTTGACAGCATTCTCGGCAATCATATTTAACATAATGTGTGGCAACACTCTGGGAAATTTTGAAATTTCTGAGCATTATAGACGCGGAAGCAATAAAATCTGAAACTAGAGCGTTATTGAGCAATGTGCCGTATTTGCGATTTTTTTTTCCATAAAGTACGAGTAACAAAACTGCAAGATAACAACAGCTGGTAAACATACGTTACTCGTAGTATGCCAAGAAAAATGTTGAGACTCACAGCTACAATATTTATCTAGTAGGACCTCTTCAAAATCCCATTTTTGCGCAATTCACAAAAAGCGTTACTGCTGAGTGAAGACTTCCGAATTTTTCTTACTAAGGCAAAATTTTTTTCCGCAAAACTAAGAATGGTTTTGTGGCCCTGAGGGCTCCAACCACAAAATATTTTTTCAGCAAAATTAAAGGGGTCCATGGACATGCACCAACGTTCTTCTCTGAACACAGCCTTTTTAAAGGCTTTGAGTATTGGGTCACATTACATTGCCGCAAAGTTTGACGGCACAACACCTAAAAAAACGTCAATAGGGTATTACACTTTGGAAAAACAGATTAACAGCGCTAACACGCGACAAAGAAAAGAAAACAAGAGGATGTACCGTGTTAGCACTATTAATTCCTTTTTCGAAATATGTACCGATTAGCACGCCCTTTGCCGCTTGTTCAGTTCCACTTTCGCCTGTTGGTTAGTCATTGTGCACATGTGCTGCTGCAAGCAGAGAAAGCACCAGCAAGCAATACACTCGCATACAGTGGTGTTCTCTCCACTCTGTCCTGTTCTGTGGACTGCTTTACACACATGTTATGATGATCAGTCGCTAAACTGTCGACTTTGCTGTACTTTCCACCCAAAGCTGGAGAACGGGATTTTCTTATATCTACTGGAGTGTAGTATTTTGTCTGTCGCCCTTTGCCATTTCCTTTCTCCCTTAAAATCTATACCACCATAATTTTCCCTGTCTATACATTAAATGCTTCATTCTTATTTCGAAAGCTGACCAGGTATTGCTTCCGTTTACACTGAATCCTAGAGCTTCTTCAAGGTGGACCGTCTTTCCTAGCACCCTGTTCCCTTAAAGGAGTACTGACACTAAATTTACGCATGCCAATATTTTTGCATTCACAAGAAGTTATCAACTTCCTAGTAGCGATTCGAGACTCAAAATTCAACAAAGGGATGAATAACTATATCTTTTATATTGATTAATATGACCAGTATCGCCACGATAAGAACACTCAGATTGTCGACATCCTCGTTACTAACGCATTGTCACTCTGGATGGTATGGTTTACACGGAACACGTCACAGTAATGTCGATGTTGCAGGGTGCTGAACACCCTGTTGAGCTTTCGTACGCTGTTTGTCCTTGAAATAAAATAACGTCCAGGTGACGGATGCCATTCGAATTTGGTCAAAAACACTTATGCATACTGAGCACTCAATGAAGGATATATCTCAAGCTTGAAATTTAGTGTCAGTGCCCCTTTAAAGGCTTCAAACTAGCTTGCACTTCTGTCTTTAGTCCAATGCCCACTCTCGCCTTTCCTGGTTTAATTTCACGCCCACCTCCTGAATCTTATTGTTGCAAGGTATTTCAAAAATTTAGCCCCTTTCGTGCTCTACTCCCCTTAAAACTGCCACTGGGCCCTGCTCAACTCTGCATTGCAGTGAAGGGACTCACAATGACAGCATCCTCCTCAGAAGGAATGACCCGAATGTAGAAGCCCAGCCGGTTGGCTTTCCGGAATGTCACCACACTGAAAACAGAGCAACACGACCAAAGTTACAAGTGAATGGCAAAGAGGTCCTAAGTATGTAGTAAGCTGCACAGCTGCTTGCCGAGGGCACACATGAGGGTCATTGCACGCCAACTTTCCCAACCCTGCTCCTCAACCATGTGCGATTTTGTTGAAAAACATTGAGGACTATGTATCTAAAGCTAGAAGTCTTCCCCCAAGAAATTTATGCAAAAAAGTTTTCAGCGCCGCAAGCCGTATGTGAAGCCGCATGTGAAGTTTTTTGGAAAGCTTGTAACTATGGCTCGTAAAAAGCGCTGTAAAAAAGATTTGGTCATTTTAAGTTAGGTTAGGACAACATTTTCGCTACAAAACAATTGCAGTTTCTTCACTTAAAAAAAGTCTTATGAACTGTTATGCTTTAGTGAGTTTGTTATTCAGCCTTAAATATGGACAATATGGTCCATATTGGCGATTATTTTGTAGAAAGAGTGTGACATTTTGTGCTAGCCGATTGTCACGAAGTTTTGCTGTAGAAAAAAAATAGTTTGACTTGATATAGTAGCGGGAAATGGTGTGTACAGCTGGCGACACAGTTCCAAAAAGGTTCATTTTCGCACATGTTTAGTTGTAAATTTAACACTGAGGTGGTCCTAGCAAACTATGCTAAATAGCGCATTTACTAGGAAACTTCATCGTCTACTGACTGAGAAAGTTTTATCAAATTACTATTTGTTTTAAGCGAAGAAAATATAGTTGAAGTTCTGTTCTGCCAGTGCCTGTGCCTGCACGCGTTTCTCTTCATGGGAGCGTGTCCCAGCGGTGAGTACAAGCTGCACGGACACGAGGTTTGCCGCGGAACATCTACACAACATAAACAGCTTTGTCCGTGCTAATTTAAATTACTAACTAACGAGTGTTAGCCGGAGTAAACGAGAAATGCAAACCCTCCTAGAGTGCATCTAACCACATGCAGCAATCTACTGACAGGTTGCATAGTATGCTTACGCAGCACCAGGAAGTGACACCAACGTGTGAACCCCCCATTATCCTAGGGTTGCCTAGGCGATATTTGCCTAGGCAACAGAGGAAGCCCCCTTTGCTCCAGCCATTTGTCGTGCGTACACTCCGCTCCAAACGGGTGCCCCCATTCGCATGAAGTGCACATAACCGCTGTCTGGTTCTTCGGTTTTCTGTCGGGAAGATAGTTGCATTGTTGAAGAGTGCAGCTATCAGGCGTGCGACCTTGATTCCCCCACAGGTGACTATGCTTGAAGAGGCGATCGAGCTTTCGCCTTTGCCGCCAGCAGGCAGACTTACAAGCTTGGCCCACTTTTGGAGGATAGCTGCCGTGGCTGTTGTCTCAACCGCGAACAGAAACTTCGTTTCACGTATGCTTCCCTCGGTTTAGCTGTACCACTTATAGTGCGGATATTCGTGCCTCCGGCGGCTCACATTATAACTAGCTAAAGTGGTTGCTTGGGCGAGTTGGTACGACATTATTGGAGGGAAACAGCGCGAAAGACGAAGGACTGTTGTTGTCTGTGTCCTTCTCTGCCTGGTCCTTCGTCTTTCGCGCTGTTTCCCTCCAATAATCACATTATAAGCAGCCTATGCTGTATTAGCAAAATACAGTCAACGTCCGATTTTTCGGACTCCCTAGGGACCGCGAAATCGTCCGAAAAATTGGGCAGTCCAAAAAAAACGAATTCATGCGCTTTTATTCCGCTCAAGCGGTCAAATCGCCACAGCCATGTCCGAAATAGCCTTAATGCCTCCCAGTACAATTATCAGGCATTTTGGTGCACGCCCAGGCTCTCGCAAATACATTCGGTACCTGCCGCGAACCCCGCTTAACTACGTGCCAACCGCCACTTGCAAGAATGCATCTCGTGACGAGCGGCGCTGATACCAGCAAAGCGCGGGATAGGTTACGGCTCTCTCGCATGGAGCGTTTGGAAACGATGACGCAGAAAACAGACTGGCGGAAGAGCGGCCGACTCGTGCGGCTTTCCCCGATGCGTGTGCGCATGTAAACGATGCGTACACACATTGCCGAATATCCGCCGATACGCAGCATTTGCTGCCGTGTGGAGCCGATCATTTCTAGTTGTGTGCAGCACATCGCCAACTAAGCTAACGTGCACTGTTGCTGTATCGTACGCACGCATTTATCATGAAAGGGTTCGTGATGCACACTTTGTTCCTGACCGCACACGGGCGCGGCAATGGTGAGCTGGTTTCATGCGGGAAGGCAATGCGTCTGTGCGGCGCACTTAGCGGTCTTGCACAAAGAGGCAGCAAGAAATGGCGGCGTGGCGCGTTTGGGGTTCTCGCCTATTAAATGCGTGCAGTATGCCTGCAACTGCGCTTGGCCCCATGCACTACCGAGCAGTTAACTGAAGATGCTTATCATAAGGCTTGTCGGCGATTAAGCCATACTGGCGCGTTTGCCAGCCGCCACCATCATGCCTCCGCACATTTCCGCTGCTTATCCGTAAAGAAATCACCGCACGGCGTCGTGATAGCGGCCCCTTTGAATTTCTGGTCTACTTCACCCCATAACACTTGGGCATTGCAGCACAGCTGACTTTCGGACTGTGCTACTGTCGCAAACAGGTCGACTCGCGAAAGCGCTGGTTCGAACCCATGAGATGATAGACGCGGCTGAGGTGGGGGCTTCAAATAATGCCTTTCGGACCTGCAATTTGGGCAGAAAGTCCGAAAAATCGGACACCGAAGAGTTTCAGCGTCCGAAATTTCGGACGTTCTAATACATTGACTTCTAGGGGCTGGTGACGGTGCCGCAAAAGCGTCCGAATTTTCAAGCATGTCTGGAAAATCGGGTGTCCGAAAAATCGGCAGTTGACTGTATGTTATTCGCAACTGCTTGACAATACTCATTTCGTTTCAAAGATGAATATTGGTTATTTGCACACCCCTGCTTCGAAGTGTAGCCACAGCAATACCATTTATTTGTGTCAACATGAACAGGACGTTCATTTCGACCAATTGGCGCACCTAATTGGACTAGAATTGTACCGTATTTATTCGAATATAGGTCGACCTTTTTTTCCCAAAAATGTTGCCCATAATCAGCTATCGACCTATATTCGTGACCAAAGAATCTCGACCTATATTCGCGATCAAAGCGACCAAAAGCACCGCACCTATGCCATTCAACTGCCGCGCCTGCTGTTCTTCAAGCAGTTCCTGCTACATACGCACATTATATACCATAAAATCTGGTATAAAAACCGTACCCGTTCGCCTTTTCCGACTAAGTAACTAAGAAAAAAAAAGTTATTTGTGCAATAGCTGCACACCGCCTTTTCAAAGCCCCCGCAAAATGCAGCCGCTCCGCCATGTTTGCGCTGGAACCCGTGATTTCCCTAGGTAGGCCGTGAAGTCCCTAGCCCCCTAGCCGTGCTGCCTGCCGACGCGCAGCCGCACTGGCACTGGCCTAAGGCCTCACTCTTTGTTTGTTGTTTGATCTGACGTGACGGTTCGCATTTGCAAATGCGCGGTTGCGACGGTGTCACGTCGGTAGCGCTACACAGCTGACTTCAAGCGTCAAGTGATACTTTTTGCCGAGAATTCCAGCAATTGTGCCGCTCAGCGCGAGTTCGACGTAAAAGTTGATTAGGGGTTGGCGGAAGCAGCGGGACCGACTGTTCGCGTGCAATGGATGGCGTCGTGCTTTTCGCGGCCCAGCAACTGGCAGGCATGACGCTCTTGAAAAAGAACTGAGGCTCCGGGCGTCAAGGAGGCCCTGCAGAAGGCCAACAGACCTGGTCGTCATACCGCTAGGTATGACGTCCCGGCTACATTAAGGACCGGGTGGCGAAGAGTTACAAAGAGTGGCTTGAAGGAGGATGCTGCAATGACACCGACGGGACGCCGCGAGAAGGGCTTCCCTCAATGAAGTTGCGACGTGGGTGAAGGACGCGCGGAAAGACTTGCCAGCGGAAATTATCGTGACTGGCTTTAAAAAGTGCTGCATTTCCAACGCAATCGATGGCAGCGAAGTCGACGTCATTTGGGATGCCGAGGATGCCTGCGAAGAATCCGACAACCTTCCTTGCACATCTGACGAACATGACACTCCCGGCAGCGACTAGGGCGCTAAGTTAATTGTAAATAAAGGTGTGCTATGTTTCAATTTTCCTGTTTCTAAAAAAAAAAAAACATGGGTCGACCTATTTTCGAATATTTTTTTTTATTTCTGGTAGAGTGCTATAAGTAGGGGTCGACCTATATTCGTGCCCGACCTATTTTCGAATAAATACGGTAGCATTGCGACTCCAGAGAAAGAAAAGGAATGCAAGTTGGTCTTGTATCATGCTGTCAAAATTCTGGTGCACAACTAGTGCATGACTGTGGGTGGGACCAACCTGGGGTCATCCGAGAAATTGCTGTCACCGGCATCGTCGAACTCTGCCGTGTCGTCCCTGGCTGGCAGGACAAACTCGCAACTCGGCAGAAGTACCTGCGGAAGACATGTTTTTGTCAATGACCCCACAACCAGATTTTACTGCTGTGATCACGACACTTGCCCGGCAGGATGTGTTCCTATTACAGCTGCAAATACCCTTACTACAAATGCTGTCTCTATTTAGTTAGCACTGTAACTTGCATGTGTACAAGTGGTTATTGTTTGTCAAGACTGTTTTTTGTTGTTGCTGTTGAAAACTAAGTACATCGTCATCCTTTTAAGCTATGCGGATATATTACGAAGTGATAACTCCCAGATAAAACTCATCTGAATATATTGATTATCTGAGTGTCTGTAACGATTGTAACTATGTTCAACTTGCTGATGAGCCCACACACGCTACAGAAACTGTTCTTAGGATCTCAGATCTGGTGCTTACACATGCCAACATCGTTTATTCCATACCATTCATGCCAGCCATCACTCGCTAATTCACTTCACCTCGTGAGCACAAATTTCCAAGTGGAAAAACTAAAGGTTATTATATGTTACAAGAAAGCTGACAGTAGAGACATAGCAAGTGTACTACACAAGGGTGGTACCAACAACTAATATGCTTTCTTCAAACAGCATTTCAACTGGATGCTTTACAGAAACAAGTTATTATGCTTCATCAACAGTAAAGTACAAAAAATAAGAATACCTTCAAATCCATGCTCACCCTGGTTTAATGACTACAGAACAAAAGGGGAAGCGCATATTCTGCCATGCTACACGTTACAAGGAGCGCGGAAAGTTGTTCATCAATGATGGATGCAGTGTGGGTTTGTTAGCTGAAAAGAAAATTTCTTTACATGGAACTCTTCCATCTTTTTTAGTGGCTTTTTAAGGAAACGTATCCAGCTTATCCTTGTTGATACTCCGTCTAGAGAAGCCTGCAGTTTTTTTTTAATTGGTTTCCAGTGTATTTATAGGTAACTACTCCTGCAACATGTTCCCGCCCTCACATAGTTTCCCTTTTTGCCAACGGATCCTCTAGCTACTGATGCAAGTGGTGAGAAAATTATGACCAATGACATGATAATTTCATTTTCCTCAGGCCCTGACATGACTGCGTCTTGTCACGAAGAGAAACAAGGCAGCAGACGTCCGAGAGACGCCTTTACCGTCCCATCTCCTTCATACTCTGCCATGCTGCAAACATGTAAAGCAGACCATAGCTATACTGGCATTGAAGCACCACATTCACTTTCAGAGGTGTGAAACATGAACTGCAATGTTTTCCATTTTTACAACAGTTCAAGCCAGCCATCATGACTGAAATGCACCAGGTATTTCACCTAAATGCTCAGTATTCATGTGCGGCCGCTGAAATTTCACAAGCTCCTTTCCCCGGCAACTGGTACTAGCACGCACTCTGCGCCCACACTTCTTTCCCAAACTGGTAATGTGGGACTTGTTAATGATGGCAAGCACTCAAGCAAGTGAGGATCTCTTGTGGGCTTCTTTTCTGATCATCTGGCAGGTACATGTTATTCCCAACAAAAAACCAACCTAGCAAAAAAAAATATGCAGCCCAAGTAATGAAAAAATAATGAAGGAAAATTTGTTGTGAACAAGAACATTCCCGTTGCAATTGTCTTTACGCATAGTACATTCAGGAATATGCCCAATTAGGTAAGGCTAATGCCCTACCATATTTAGTAACTATTAACTAGGGGTGTGGCAATATTTGAAATTCCAAATACAAATTGAATATTTTCCTTATTCAAAGAATACACAAATGTTTCCAAATCCAAGTATGTGGGTGTTCTTGCATTTCGCCCCCACTGAAGTGTGTCCACCATGTTCAGGAATCAAAACCACATCCTCGTTCTCAGCTGTTCATGGTAGTGAAAAAGCACATCCCAAATGAAAAGCCCTTGCGAAAGCCCTAACTATGTACTTATTTTGGTAAACAGAGTATCAAGCGCATACTTCGTTATAAATTGCATATACAGCCTCATTGTCACTAGTATCACATGCTCAAATGATATTTTTAAATCTACTTTGTTGGAACACAACATAAATTTGTGTAATAACAGCTCTGTTTTGGTTGGTTCACTTGTTTTATTTTTATTCTTTTTTTGTATACTACTGCAGTTCATGGGTGTGTCTTTGTGAGTAATTGTATACAAAATAAATCGCTTCTATATTCTAGTATAGTAGCATATTCTTGCAAGTAGCAGTCTTTTTTAGTGTGGTATTGAAATATCTGCTTGCTACTTTCAGCCATCTTGAACACTTCTACTTGTCGAACTGCTACACTGAAATAATAAACTACAATAAATGCATACAGAGACTACATGCCTAAAGGCTACAGAATGGAAGTTATGTGCATTCATTAAGGAACCACTGTGCAACAACCACAGCTATCCTGCAGAATGTCTATCAATTAGCCTCCCTCAAGACTCCAATAAATGTCCATTATGTATAGTCAAATTCCTGAATCAACTATGAGTCCGTCAACCATTACATTCCCATTGGAAATTGCAGAGAGGGCTCACTTCAGCGATCTGTTACTGATAGCAGTGTACTACTTTCTGTTCAAGAATCAAAATTTTCAGTTGTTTTCTTGCGTCAAATGAAAGGCCAAGCCCTCAAA
>NW_023615548.1:0-45929 GCF_013339695.2 Rhipicephalus sanguineus | reverse complement strand
TCATAACTACGTCGCGAAATAGAATCCGGACCAGCTGCTAGGATTTCACCACTTTGGTCCACTTTTACTTTTTCTTCGTAGAATACAAACATTCTTCCCACGTAACCACTAGAATGCGTTTGATTACATATTCAGTCAGCTGGTTTCTGCAAGGAACAGTCGGCAAGCGCTCCCTTTTTATACATATGTACACTGCGAGAGCCATGCCTCTCCCACGATATCAAATTATTCCTGTCTTGGGATAGCTGTAGATAAGTTACGCCTACATTTTCTGATTTCATCACACCACCTAATTATCTGCTCTTCTCAGCTGAACTACCCCTCCCTAGGCCAAATTCTGTCATTCGAATAGACCACCGATTATCTCCCTACACATCGCATGGCCTGCCCCTGTTCCATCGTTTCCTCTTAGAGCCAACAGAATATAGGCTAACATGTATTTTTTTTAATCGACACTGCTGCCCTGCTTTCATTTAACATTACGTTTGAATATTTCGTTCTGTCGCTCCTGCGCGGTCTCCTCAACTTTTTCTCAAGCCTTTTTGTTGACCTCCTCGTTTCTGCTCCGCTTATAACTACCCGTAGAATGCAATGATTGTGAAATGTTCTTTTTCAGGTTAGCAGTGACTTGCCGATCGTGATTTCCTATGCCTGCGGTGTTCGTTCCAATCAATTTCTAGTCGCCTTTAAACTTCCTTCTCACGATCAAGGTTCCCTGTGGAAAACTGACCCTAGAGAACGTGTCTTGCAGAATTCTAGATGCTGACTGCCAATCAACAATTCTCCTTCTTTTGCCAAGCAATTAATATTATCCTTGTCTTCTGCGTAAGAATCTTCAGCTGTACTACTACATTTACTAGCTAAGACTGTCGGTCCTTTGTGCAAGTCAATTCTAGCGTTACTGAATAGGACAATGTTATCTGCAAACGCAGCTCGCTGAGATATTATCGCCGAGGCTCACTCCTAATCCGCTGCATTTTAATCACTCAATACTTCTAAGCATGCCATGAATAGGTGAGATTGTATATCCTTGAATGAGCAAGCATTGCTATCAGGATTCCTACTCGGTAGGAATCCCTGACTTCACGATAGCATAAGTGGTTGGCTGGGCCGAAGACGAACAACCCGCACTGCACAGGGAGGTGATAGTTTCAACTAAAGTGTCACTGTGAGGCGTACGCTGTTTTGCTATACCGTGACTAGGATATGCGAACTAGGCTGATAGTAGAGCCCGCCGAATTAAGAGGGTGGTCTCACAGCGGTTAGCAAACCGTTCATTTCGGCAACAAGCAAGGCGCTGTCTGCACATGGAGGCCCTTACACAGCACAAAAGGTTCACAGATACGCGTGTGTGATGTCTAACATTTACATAAACAGTGTACACTTCGCAATGAAGTTGTGATAGTTTCATAATGAAGTTATAAATTCCTCACCGGACACCTTCTTTAATGCATACCTTTCGGAATTTTTGTGCCCAGAACAAAGGCACTTGTGGAGCTTTTACATATATTTTACTTCGACATCGACGTAGTCATACTGCACTCCTTGAAAACCTCGATGAATGCAGACATCTATACCGCTATCCAGCGTCTTCTCGTAATATAAGGAAGCCATGCGAGAGGTTCGTTGTGCCCTGAAAATTTCTCAATTGCCTAATTCATGCGACAGATGTGATTCATTGCAGAATATACCTTCCAAAGCACCTGTTCTCTGGCAAGACTGAAGTCAAGTGCTGCCCGGACTACATTGTGCATTACCGTGTTGTAAAATATTGTGCAATACTGGACATTGTTTTGTTGGCAATATCTTGTAAAATATTGGACGTGAGCTAAGGAACCTATTATTCATTAATTCTGCAACGTCTTCCTTCTGGTAGGTAAGCGTAAAGCTGGCAATTTCCACCTATCTGGATCAGCTTGAAGTCTTGTGTCATTGTGGTTGAAAGGTGACAAGCTTTTAAACTATAAGATTTCCTCTACCTTAGAGAAATGTTATTGTTATTCCATTATCTCGTGTAGTTTTCAGTCAGGACCTGTTTTGCAAAGACGGTATAACCTCATCGACAGTTACGTGTGGAACATCTGGGTCCTGTTCTTCACTAGTTCCACATAAGGTTATGGGCTGATGTGACTACTACACATTTCATTATAAGATTTCTAAGCTGTCATTACTGTCTCTTTACCATGTCATTACTATACCAAGCCATTGGCCTGCTTATCTTTGGCTGTATACATGTTGCTTTTTTACTGTGCCTAGCTATCTTAGCAACCGTTCCACAGGGGGCCTTTTAAGGCACCACTCCTCGGATATAGCGGTATGGTTGCGGGTGTCAATCTCCACGAGATGGAATGCTGGTTAGACGCAAGATCTTTGGAAAACCCTGCCTTCGGTCTTTCTAGTGGCAAGCTAGCGAGGTGGTAGTGAGACACTCTGGATATGTAACGCATATGCGCCCAGAGTGTGTCGATAGTTATATATGTCGTAATTGGGTGGTCTCTGGCAATGGCAATCGTTGCTACCGAGTGAGCTCACCGAGGTAGCCCCAGGTATGTGCGAAGGACTTGACCTTGAATGCTTTGCAAGACCCGGATGTTAGTTTTCCCGGCGTTGGAATGCACAGGAGTGCTATACCGCAAATACCCCAAGAAGAGCGCTCTGTGCAGTTGAAATATAGATGACACGGATGTGCCCCACGTTTTACCGGCGAGAAATCTCATTACGTGCGCGATAGAGGTGAGCCTCTTTTTCAAGTGCGAGATGTGAGCACTACACCAAATAGCTCTGTCGATAACGACGTCCAAGAATCGGTGACATCTCGTATACGAAATCCTCACGTTCCTCAAATCCTCAAAAAGTGTCCCGCACGTACCTGGGTCGTGTCACTACTGAAGCCCAGATGCATAAATCATCAGCATATACAGAAACGTTGACTGATCGAGGTAGATCCTGGACAAGTTCAATGATCGCGAGGTTAAATAAAGTAGGGCTGAGAACCCCGCCTTGTGGAACGCCACGAGTCGTGTAATAGTCAACGGTGCGGCCTTCCGCAGTACGCACAAAGAAGGATCTCCTCAGTAGGTAGCTCCGAATATATCGAAGCATTTCTCCACCGATTCCAATATTCTGCAAGGCATCGAGAACGGCATCGTGCGTTACGTTGTCGTATGCACTTTTCACATCGAGGAACACTGCAACCGAGATGCGCTTGAGGTATTGCTGTTGTTGCACAGAGGTCACAAGGTCGATGACATTATCTATAGAAGAGCGGTCTCTTCGAAAACCAGCCATAGCCTCTGGATATATATTGTAGCGCTCAAGGTACCACTCGAAGCGTGTGAGGACCATTCTTTCTATTACTTTCCCCACGCAGCTGGACAGCGTAAAATGCCCAGATGCTGTAACGAGCAGAAAATAAAGTAATGAAACAGGTTGTACAAGCGTAAGACGCATTTTACGAACCACACATTTTTCAGCGCTCTTCAAGAAAGCAATCCAAACGCCCTGGCGACAGAGCAGCAGAAAGAAAGTGAGTATCTTTATTTAGGAGCGCGAATTTCAGGAGCCGTAAAATAATGATTAAAAGTCCCTCATTAAATATAAGGAAAATGGCCTTAATGCATGCGTTTGGTAAAATTAGTAAAACTCAAGTGTATCAGCGTTCATCGCATGTGCACGTTGTGAGAATCCCAAATATACTCAAAGTTCAAGCTGTGCTTTCATCAACTTGTATCAACTTGTAAAGAAATAAACTGGCGTTTCATGCATAATTTTCCAAGAAACTATATCTTACGCACCGTAGAAAACTCAGCGTACAACACTAATCTATTCGGTGAAAATTTTCAGGGCGTGACTGTATAGCGCCAGCCACAGAGGTCGTACTAAATGAACATGTTGAAAACCATGGCTACCTTCAATTCAAGGAAGTTATTATGGATTCTAAAGTAAATAGAGCAAATATCAGGTCATCTCCAGTTGCCCCCATTAACCGAATACCCGCACGGTGGTCTAGTGGTTATGATGCTCGACTCCTCACCCGAAGGCCGCGGGGTCGAATCCCGGCAGCGGCGGCCGCATTTTCGATGGAGGCGAAAATTCTTGAGGCGTGTGTACTTAGATTTAGGTGCACGTTAAAGAACCGCAGGTGGTCGAAATTTCCGGAGCCCTGCGCTACAGCGTCCCTCATATTCATATCATGGTTTTTAGATGTTAAACACCAACAATTATTATTAACCGAACGCCACTCTCAAAAAGGAGTTTCAAAGAAAAGTAAATGTATTACAGCATATTCAACGTTTACAGCGTAAATGTATTACAGCAAATGTAACACAGCATGTATTACAGCATATTCAGGGATATTACCTAACACTTTTCTGAAGTTGCTGGTAGGCGCAAAATACGCGCAAGTAGTGTTAAGATATATTTGTACACGTTATACGTGCTTAGGTCATTGACTGTCCCGCACCTGCATGAAGCCGCTGTAGCGGGCGCCTCGGTGCTGACGTACTTTTTGTCACAAAGCGGCCTTGAATTCTTCCAGCCCTTCCTTGAAGCGCCAACGGCCTCTACGAACTTGGAGAACACGTAACAGCCACACGATATCACCGCGAAGAGTGCAAGTGCTTTGCTAAAGGCGCTGCGTCTCGTTCCGCAGAACGTATCTCCTCCACTTCCTCGCTAACTTTGCACTCTCTCCTTTCTTCTCACAGCGTGCAGCAGTGCTCAAAACTGGCAGGCCGTCTATTACGAAAAGCATCCTCCGGGGCCTCGTGTGTCTGCCGTGCGTTTGGTTCCTCCGAGCGGCCGCAGAGAAGGACGGCGCAGGAGCAAAGTTTCGCGTCCTCACCGCACGGTGGTGGGGAGAATACGGTCGGCGGCGTGAAAACTTCCTGAAGTTGGCGCTCGAGTTTTGTGGCGCCAGCTGGCGCGGCTGAGCAGGCATCCATCGCGCGTCGCGTGCCGCACACGGGCGCTCCCCGAAGAGTGTAGCAGTACGCGTTTTGAGGAGTTTGCTTTTTGCCTTCGAAAGAAACTGCACGAGTGACGCACCCGGCGGAGGCGCTGTTCGAGTATGGCGGGCGGCCATTTCTCACGGGCCGGTATTTTTAATTAGCGATTTTCGAGTAAGAGCCACGTCCATTAATCGCTTTCACCCCAGGCTGAAGGAACGCTGCTCTCCTCCTGCTCCTTCGTCTTTCTCCTTTCGCGCGAACCTGAGATGAAGGGAGTGCGCGCCGTCGAAAGCAGCACGCGAATCGCAAACGAACTGACAAGAAGAAAGCGCACTCTATGACGCGTAAAAATAAACAGCGCACCAGCGGCTGCTGCTTCTTTTTCCATCCGCCTCGCCGAGGACATTCAAATACGAGCCGCGCAGCACGGCACCAGACGACGGCGCCATTTTGCGCGAGCGCAGTTTATAGCGCCATTAATGGGATGAAACAAGCGCGGTACGGGAACGGGGGCTCCGCATTAAGGGCTCGGCGAATCGTCTTCAAAGTGTCGTTACGAGCAACAAAGGCGGCTCCGACCGCCGCCGTTCAAGAGACCATTGAGAGCGCGGTCATTCGGGGGAGCCTTCTTCATTAAGCCGAAAGCTGCGGAACGTGAGCTATACGCAAAAGTGCTTCGGCTTAATAGATAAATTATGCGCCCACCTTGCTTGGCGAGCACCCCCTTTTCGCCGCCTGTGCGGCTCAGCGCGCGTGTCCGGCTGGCTTCGCTCGGTCATCGTGGCTTTGCTCTCGCCAGCGTACGTGGCTAGCTTCACTGCGTTTACGGTTCCCTCACGGCTTCCTTTACCCTTACGCTCTCGAAGCTATACGAGGCTGTAGAGGTCTCACACACTCGGCGTGGCTTTGTGCCTTCTAGCTTTTATTATGTTGTCTTTTTAAGATGCGGAAACGGCCCTCGTGAGCGCAGTTATTCCCCTTGAGGAACACCTACCACGGAGTACACACACATAGTGCTGATCGCGGCCGAAAACATCACGTCCAGGTACCACACTTTTGTAACACTCCGTGACTCACGGGTAAATACATGGCTATACCGCTTCGCGAACAGCCTTTCTTTATGCTTCCTTCACTCACTCGGCCCGTCGGCTACCGCTCTGGCCCGAAGAATTAATAATAATTTATCTACTGAATTTCCAACATTTCATGCAAAGTATTCTTATTTTGAAATCTCTATTTTACTGGCACTCGAATACTTTCTTGTGACCAAGAAAGGGTAGTGAAAGCTGTGAACGCTGCCCACAATATAAAGTGTTGCCGAGTAATGAGCACCGTTTACGGTGTGGTCTGTGTTTCGCTGCGTCTTACACCACATGCATACGTATAGATTTAAGTAAACTATTGAAATGTTAAATTTATACAATGTAAAGAAGCCGTTCGAGGAGCGCAATATTTCTGAATAAACGCATATATACGAGACGCGTTCATAAAGTTCGTATTATCAGTGTGATAGATATATAAAAGGCGGACACGATAGGCATGAAAATGGTGTGCGTCTGTCTAATTTTAGCGTATTATAAAAGATATGTTCTATACAATACCGCGCAACACCGCTAGGGAGCTTATGAGGGCGCCAAAGCAAAGATGGCAGCACCCGTCGGGAAATCCGGCTCACTGAACACACGTGACGGTGACGAATGCAGCCTCCTTAGGCTACGAGACTTTGCCTCACCTACCATATTCACCTGACCTCGCACCAAGTGGCTTCTTCCTCTTCCCTCGCATAAAAGCATACTGCGCGGAAAACATTTTCGGGTCGACGAAGAAGTCGTCGCTCAAGTCGAGCTCTTCCTGAACTCTCAAGAACAACAGGAGGAGGAGGAGGAGAAGAAAAACGGAAAGACAGGGAGGTTAGCCAGTTCTCAGACCGGCTGGCTACCCTGTGCTGGGGAAAGGGGGAGGGGGAGTGAAAGATGATAGAAAAGATATGTTACAAAAGGAAAAAGAAAAAAAAAGAAAAATAGTACGATAAACAGTGCTACTGCAATGGCCTGCGGCAGCTCATGCATCGCTGGCAGATATGCGTGACATTGGGAGGAGATTATGTAGAAAAACAATAGACTGGCACTAAAATTTAGTCTGTTTGTCTCTTTTTTCATACCAATAATACGAACTATATAAACGCCCCTGGCACATGGCGACTGGCCGCTAACCTCATTTTATTGTTATTAATATCAAGTACACTTGGGCCAACATTAACTTATTTTTCTTAACTAATAAATAGCCTTGCCGGTGTACCCGCTGAGCGACGCCAGTGATATACCGATATAAACATCTGAACAGCCACATCGTTAGACAGGCTGGACAGTGTCATGCGCAGGTTCGATTGAAAAATGTCATTGATCAGGAAATGAAGCAAAAGAAGGGACAGCCACCATGAGCTTCATGCTCAGGACAAAGTGTCGATTGACTAATTGGCGGAACGGTGGCAAGGGAGCACAACGCGTGTTCGACAGGAGCACCCCAGAGAGGCATTACGGGTGTGCCGGTTATGCCAAACGAATTCGCGCGCGTGGGCCGTGCGGCAAAGCGCAGTTACAGAGGCTCCCACGAGACCCCTCTCGAACAGCGCACCTCTTTGTATACGGGACATAAAGAACACGCGTACTCGATGGAATTATCGCGCCGGAATAAGAGTGCCTTTTAGCTACTCGCACTGTTCACATGCATCGACTTTCATGCATTGCTTTTACGTCACAGGGACTCTAGTGGGTCACAAGGAGAAACTTCGTCCGCGTGGTCAAATCAACGAAGCAGCAGTTTATGTGGAATATCTAGTCTTAAGATGCGTTTACGGGAGTGGCACAATCGTGTCAATAGAGTTTGGCGGCCGAATCCTCGAGGTTTTCCTTACGCAAACGTCCTTTGTCAATGGCTAGACGCCATCGCTAAGAACATGTCCAGCGTGAGGATCTTAAAGAACAATGGTTCTCAAATGGGGGTCCGCGGAGCCCAGGAGGTCCGCGAAGCCATTTTTGGGGGTCCGCGAAACCCATCATTGAAAAAAAAAAAAAACACGTTTTTTGGAGGCACACTATGTCCCGTGACAGCGGTCCCTTCTGATTTCTGGCGTGCTTCTTCTCATAACATATTTGCGTTGCGGCAGAGCCAAGTTATGTTTCCCCTTCTCCATGAGATGGCCGTACACCTTTTGCAGTTTTCTACGACATATGCCCGCGAGCATGTTTTTTCCAAGCAGGCATATTTGAAGAGCAAGCACAGCTAGAAACGGTTGGAATGTGGCTGCAGACAACACAACTTACTGACAAGCTGTTGAGATCGAAATGGTGTGGCACTTCAGTTTGGCCATTCTTTGCCAGGGAGAAACAAAAGACACCTCAATAAAACCCACTGGTAGGCTAGTTCGTACTGCATATCTTATCTTTTAGCGCAAGGAGACACGATGACACAGCAACAACAAAAAAAGACATTTCACGTTGCATGTTGTGTTAATTTATGACCCCCCTCCCCCTTTTCTCTCGCTGCAAGGGGTCCCTCATCACATCCACAAGGGGTCCCCGAAACATCTTTGGCTGAAAACTACTGCTCTATAAATTTCGCTTACGAGCAATTCAAGTGTAAAAGCTCTTCATAAATATGGGCCAAGCATTGAATGAGTAACTAGGCATATCATAGACGACCTGCAGACTCGCAGCCATCCCGAACCACCATTCGCTTTCTCCTGTGCCGTTGGAGCAGCCATGTCGAAGTTGTGGAAAATACTTCGCGATGAGCAGCTCCTTACACATAGCTGTTACACTTCCAACAAGAAGTATAGCTGAAGAATAACTGGAACATAACATTGAACCCCTTTCCTTGAGATATGGCTACTGGCTCTAAATATACGTTATCTCGATGTAAATGTGAACATCAAAGCAAAAGTGAAACTACTTATCAGCAGAATAGTTGTCAGAGCAAATACCAAGAATTATTCACAACTGGTAATAGGAATTAAAAAGGAGAAAAAACATAGCGGGCGCGCAATGCGCCCTTTCTTCTCTTTGGTTATTTTGATGTTCTATGTCTCCGTCAATGAATACACATACTAACTCAACAACTTCCTCTGTGTGTGTGTGCATGTGTGTGCGTGTGCGTTTCAGATGAGAACAATTTAAAGATAATTATAACAATGCAATTGAAAGTTTACAGGCGAGTGCGGAAACTACGCCGATGGCCAGCTCTTTCAAGAAATCGGGATATCGTACGCGCATACAAAGCTGTCGGAAAGAAAAAAAAGAAAACAATGGTTGCGTTAAAAAAGTTTGTATATGTTAACATGTTAGTATATGTTACGGAAACTCCCATAAGGAAAAATGACGAGCAACAAATTACATTAAGTTGTGGTCACGGTAACCTAATTGACAATTTGAAAACAAAAAGTACAGTTAAAAAACAAAAAATACAAACCTTTTCAGTAAAAAAAAAGGAAAACAAGAACAGTTCTCGGAATAAATGGGCAATGACAGCTAAAATTAGTATAAATTAAAACAATATAACTTTTAGCGTTATTAGACTCAAAAACGTCATGTTTAAGTTGATGAGAACTGTGGCATAATGTAACGTTTAATATGACGCCTCAATATATGCTCTGTGGGTCACGAATTAAATAACACGGCAATCACCTGCAATTTTGGCGATGAGCTTTGCATAGTTGGTGTACTCTCTGCGAGAAAGGCGGTTGTCGTGTTTAGAGAACCCAGTAATGTTAGTATTTACAAAATTATCGATAACTAATACCAGTGTTACACATACAGCCTAAACCTCGGTTAGTGTAACCGCGGTTACGCGTAACCGCGTTTCGCTTATGTTACACGGTATGCGAAACCGCGGTTATGCCGCTAACCGCGGTTGTGCCAAACCGAGCTTGGCGACCTCGGTTTGGCAGTTAACCGAGAAAATGGCGGCCTCCATGGAGGACGTGTGCACGCCGGCGAGCGTTCGTGAAAAACGAACGAATTGCACTGCACGAACCACGGAAAGCCTGATGGCTTTGGGAAAACAATTTGCGTCATCTACGGAGCACCTCAAGAATGCGAAAGTGGACGCGGCAATAACAGCCAAGTTGAAACGGACTGCCGCCACATGCAGAGCCATTCACGCCAAAGCAAGTCCGCTTTTGCGCCGTGTAACATCGGCGAACCGTGGTTGGCGCTAACCGTGGTTCAACGCGGTTAACCGTGGTTGGTCGTAACTGCGGTTAACTTGCCTGTGTAACAAGGGTATAAGTCTATACTGCGATGCTACGAAATAACGTATATACCACAATTAATACTTAAAATAAAAAAGCTCCATATGATGAGGAATGTTTAATCTGCAATAGTTTGTTAGGTTTCATAATAAATGGCCCGAAAGCCACGAGCCGAAAGCGCCTGATTTGTAGGCGTTCAAAGTTGCGTCAAGTACACGTTGCGTAAAGCTGATACACAATAATACAAGGAATCGCGACTGCGTATGTGATAACAAAACGCGCTGATGTGCGGCTAAATATAAGAGCGAGTATTGATTATGACACGGGTTCTAAAAGAAATTAAAAAAAAGAAGGTACACAGTCTTGCGCTTTACGAGTCAATAGAGATACAGAGAGAATTTATTTGCAGGCTCAATATGATTACGAGGGAGGCCATAGTGAGAGGCTCCATATTAATTTCGACCACATGACGTTCTTTAACGGGCACTTACAGCGACGTACACGGGCGTTTGGAATTCTGTCCTCACCGAAATGCAGCCCGGTTGACCGCGAGTCCAACCAAAAAGAAATCTTTCGGACAAGCTATTGCACACGAAGATTGAATTTCAGGTACTTGTCCAGAATTACACCAGAAAACGATGTGTTATTAAAAGTGTATTACGTTGTTGTCATGACACACATACATATGTTGAAATTAGTGACTGTGCAGAATGAAGAACCTATAAAGAAAAAAAAACGTTTATAGATTGACTTGTGCTTATCATGTTCTTTCGGCACCATATGTCACGTTATGTAGATGAGCGTTATCTTTTCGCTGTAGTGCGTCGACATTATTAGCGTATGCAAAATAGTCGTCTCATATGCATGCAGATACAATCGACAAAGGTCCGAACATTAGGCTGGTGCTTAGCCAACAGCAGAAAGAGCGGCTATCCCTGTTGCGACGACGTAAATAGGCCCTACTTTGATCTCGTGATCAAATCGCGAACTTGAAGGAGAAGCAGTCGAATGTAATGGAAGAAGCTTACGTCATTTTGCTGACTGAAAAGGAGGCTCGTACCGTTGTCGTTACACGGCCTAGCAAGAGCTGAACCGAGGAACACTTCACGCCTGCTGCCGGTAAAAACAACAGAAGCGTGGAAATGCGTTACAAAGTGACGAAAATGAGACACCATTCGCTGCCATGAATGAACTTTTCCTATGTCATACCACGCCACAAAGTGAACGCATTGATGGTACCGCTTGCATCGAGGTGACACGCGTGTTCGGGCTCCGCGCAGGGTTTGTAGCGTAGTCACTAAAGAAGCGACGTGCGCTTTTATGGTTAGCGAAGTGGAAAAGAACTGCGGTAAAACTTTAACCGTTCTGACAGATACTGCGCTTCTCACGCTAAGCGTTGCGATGAGCCCTTTACCATTTTAGGTATTATTCACTAGTTCAGTTGGAAGAAGGTTCAGCTATGAAATGCTTCTCATTTAGGATGTTCTGAGAAAATGCTACTAAGTGAAAAATGTGATTTCTGCTCAGTATGATGTCTTCAGCTGCACAAGAACTTCAGCTCTTTGTAGTTCGAATGAGTCTTCAGCAAACAAGCAACCCTCGGGGTAGCCGCAGGGCTGCGTAGACCTGCGGCCATGGCGTTTCACTGCTGACCTCGATATTGTACCTTCCACGCCACGGTCGTATTGCGAATGCTCGAAACAAAAACGCACGTGTATTTTGATTTAGACGCATGCTATAGAACTGCAAGTGGCCAGAATTATTTGGCGGTCCCCCCACTATGGCGTGCCTTATTAACGTATCGTTATTTAATTTAATGTTAATGTTTAGCAAAAAACACCCTCTTTAAATGTAAAAAATGAACGCTTCATGAATCGCTAGGGGTATTTTGGTAGTATTTTTGCTTCGACAGACCAGTAGACGCATGTTGCTGCTATTGGGCACGAGAACTGATGCGAATAACGCACTAGCAGGTCAAATGAAAACTTCATCTTGGTGAAAATTGGTGAAAACAACGACTGCTACTTAACGTTATTCATCGTGAACAAGTGTAGCCGATCTGAGGTCACTCAATCTCATCATAGAAGCTGTGAAAGGCGCCATGCTTGGAGGCTGGCGAGTCAAATTTTTAAAGTGAACAAAGTCCTAGACTACGCACACGTAGCAATAAGGGTTCTCAAATATCAACTAGCATATTCGAGGCACTTACATCGTCACATTTCGCGGCGGATATTAAACCTGACCGATGTGTATCTGGGCTTGTGAGAAACTCATGGGGTGCTATGCAGGATGGCCCGAGTTTGGCGAAACTCGGTATCTTTCCGAGCTCTGGCGACACCCCCTTTTGAACAAGCTAATAATACGATAAGGTGAAATCCATCCCTCAGCGCGCGCTCCGTTCCATTGGTTACGATGGAAAGCGGTGTCACGTCAAGGGCGGTCGAAAAGGCTGGGTGGTGTCTTCAAACTAGAGGCACCTTCTTTCATTTGTTTGTCGTTCCACTGAGTGCAGAAGTGCACCTATGCAAGAAAAGTGACAGAAAGTACTACTAACTATTTTTTATGTGTTCGCGGACCGTTTGAATCCATCTTGAAGCGTTTAATGCCTGCACTAAGCATCCTTTAGAATAATCAGCACCGTGGCCTCTGAGATTAGTTGCGACCGAGCGCCTTACAACACCGCGGCTAGAGCTAATCGCCGAGGCCACGTGTATAACCAACATGGTCGGCTCTACATTCTAGCGCGTTGGTCGGCCGGCGCGCGCCCTCTTCGTCCTCTTATTAATCGTCTGCTCACTCCCCGAGCAGGTGCGGCCGGCTGATTAGCCAATTGGCTGCGCGGTATACTTAGCTAAGTCAGGACATGCTATGACGAAGCTGATTAAGCCAAATCATGCTAAGGCAGAACTAATTAAGCCACGCCTTACTAAGACCATGCTAATGAACCACGTAAAACTAAGAACAAACTTAGTAAAACCATGCTAAATAACATGATGCTAATTAGGAGCGTGTAATTAAAACCAAGATAATCAAGGCCTTACCAAGATCGTGTTAATTATGAGAGTGCTAATTAGGATTATGCTAATTAAATGTGTACTATTCAGGACCTTGCGAATTAAACCTTAGTAATTAATGTCGTGTTAATTACAACCTTAACAATCAAGACTTGACTATTCAATATTATGTTAGTTAAGACCGAGTTAATTAGGGCATTCTAATTAACACGACGCTAATTAGGAACACGCTTAGTCCAACCAAGCTAATTAGGAACTTCCTCAACAAGTACGCGGTAATTATGATCACTATAATTAGCATTATGTTAAGTACATACGTGTTAATTAGGACATTCGTAATGAAATCTGAGTAATTAATTTTGTGTTAATTAAAATATGACCAATTAAGACATAACTATTCAATGCCATGTTAATTAAGGGCTAGCTAACCAATAGCACGAATATTGAGACCGAACTGACACGGTCATTACTCCGAAGCAGGCCAAGTATACTGAGTACACGAGCCACGTAATAAGCTCGTAGAAGCTAGATGACCACAAGTTCCCCCGATGGCCCCAGCTTTCAACAAGTAGTGCAAGCTGACCAAATTATTAACACGAAAGTCTTTTATGCCGGGGTCCACCAAGACTTCACTGACGTATTTCCGTCACGGATATGACGTTCTTAAAATGTACATGAACATAATACAAAGAAAAAACCAGAAGAAAAAGTTCCACAAACGTGGAAAATTCGGGAATCGAACCCACGACCTCTCGGTCTGCGACGATAGGTCGCCGAGCGTTTAACGCATTGCGCCACAAACGCATTCGCAGAGAGCTACACATACGCGCCTTATATATCTAACACTCCTTCGTGTATCTGCGCTCTTGCTCGGGGTGGTGCCGCCGCCTACGAGCAGAAAAGAGAAGTACTGCATTATGACACTAACGCGCACCGACAGTGAACGCTTCGGTGGTCTCAGCACTACGACGCCTCGATGCCAGCATTCGAAGAGACGCTGGCATCAAGAAGCACTACCAACGCCACCTAGGTGGCGTTCGCCCTACTCAGCACAGCGGAGCGTGGCCTCCGCAATTAGCTCTGAAAATGTTTCTGAGGTTCATCGCGGAGGCTGCAATTGCGACGCGCTATACGCGCTGATTTGACTCGGTGACGATTCAGTTACGTGCTTCGTCTTTCGCGTTGTGCTAGCGTGTGCAGCGTAGTGCAGCTTCCATATGCACCAACGGTGTTTCTCCGCTGTCTACTGATACGAGTGTGATGGCACTGACTACGAGAACTGCGGCATTAAGCGCCGTCGAAAGACAACGACGTGGGCGAGCTAACGTCGCGCAAGTGACTTTGGTGCAGCGCTGGACACGCCAGGGGGAGCGGGAGGCCTTCGCGCGTTCACGGCTCAAGCTGAGAACTCTGCCTCTCGCTTTCCAGAAGTTGACCGCATCGCGACCCAACTGGCTGCCATACACACACCGAACGAAGACCGAAATGATCGTACCTTCGCCGAAGCGACCAGCCAGCGGGACGCCGCTCGACAATACGACGCAGGATGCCCAGCACACCCACAGGATGGTCCACGACCCGCAACTCATGCACCCTTCGCTGCAGCGGACCGCGAGTTCACCAAACGATTCAGTGACAACCCGTTCGGTTTCGCCTGCACGGTTTGCGAACGCCTGTGGTTCACGTGTGATTTGCGCGATGCTCCGGCGTGTGCAATGCAGTGTCTCCGGATAATGTATCCCGGTCGCGAGTTTTTCCAACACTTCCGCTTATGTGCCAACTGTTTCACTTTCGTGTTCTATACCGATTCCTATATCAGAGGGATCAACCACATTTTTTTTATATGCAAAGAAGCTGCTGAGTAGCGTCCACTGCATGAAGCACTTCACAGGCACACTGGCACTATAACAGTCCCGAGTTGAACTGGGGCCTTTTCAGAATCAACGAGTTTGTGCCCGAGTTCGCACGTCAATCAAGTTGATTGACAGACACCCGCGGCGAAGATCGGGTTCGCCCACCATGTTTGCTCTTGCGCAGGAGCAGTGTTCACGGCGCAACGCCAGCGAGCGGCATGATTATTCTATCAGCCTAATCGCACAGACTATGCACACACGCACGAAGAACTAAAGGTGATATCTTCACGTGGCTACGATGTCTCGCATTCAACTTCACCGCGCTCACGATGTACCACTCACAGCCACGAAGCAAGTGCCCCTGGTGGGATTTGCGGCGAGAAATGTTATTATTTGCTTGTTTGTGGCGACATTGTTTCTACCGATTCGTTATTACAAAAAAAATCTTCAGACGTTTAATGTAAAAATAGCAGTAACCTGTCCATTTATTTATCTGTAATATTCCAGAGAAGCGAAACGAGCTGCACCAGAGTGCTGCATGTGCGCCCTGGTTGCCTTTCAGAGCGGAAATTTCCATGCTGCAGGTGGAACGAAAGAATTCTCCGAAAAGAACAAACGCCCACGAACACGCCCGTGGGAGGCGCGATGATCAGTTGGCAAAAAGATAGCGCGACAATCACGCTGACGTCGCTACACTGTCAAAATGTTGACTGAGTGGCGGCGCTGCCGCGTTCGCACGCGGCGTTCCTTTGAAAACCGCCGCCAATGTCGCGTATGCGTATGTGACGCCATGCTCCTTCTTGTAGCCGTTTTATCAACGCTGCTATCGCGTGCTCCGCACTGTCTTACTGTCATGACCGCCGTAATGCGAGCTCGGAGCTAACTCGTGTGCCCGAGAAGCTCGGGCCATCCTGCATATCACCCTGGTTAGCTCAAAGCCCTGCGAGGGTGACGAAGAAACACGTCCTTATGCTCGAAGATGACGCAGCACTGAAATTATACGCAATAAATAATAATTGTTGAGGTTTAAAGTCCCAAGTATACGTAATAAATAACTCAGTAGAAAAGGAGCTTCGAGGAAAGCCTCATGGAAGCCCGGATGATTTCCGTGTCTCCCGCAAGAGAGAGAGAGAAGCGCTGCAAATGCCATTGCCTGATACTTTGAAGAAAACCGTTTTGTTAGGACCCTTTGATATGCGCCTTCTGAGAGTATACAGTCCTCCGGCGCTTTCAAAGCCTGTTTGTACCGAAATTCCGCCTATTCAGACAGCCCATGCTGGCGGCGGCTCTAAGCTGCCCAAGAGCAGGCAAAAAAAAAAAAAACGGCAACATGGACACGTGTAGCTAGACTTCCATATACATTCGAGGATTAGACATGCTCTCTATGTAGAACACCAGGTTGACGACACGCCCGTAAAGCACAAAAGAACGTGACCTCCTTCCTGGCATGACATGTTTTCTGTCGCCCCAATCTGTGTCGCGCAGCAGTGTGTCGTCATAGAAGTGGCACGGTGTACGCGCAATCGGGCACGCCAGTAGGCGAGCGCGCAGATAAATTCCAAGGGGGAATAGCCGACCACTGCAGCACAGCTAAAGTTAACGTTCACGTAGGAGGCTAGAGCTCCGAGACCCAGAGCGGCGTGTTCTCGGGACTGAACGGCCAGAAGGCGGTGGCCGCAGTGACGGCGGCATAGATCTCCCCGGTGACGTGTCGGATGACGCCGGCCAAGCCAGACTGGAGTGATGGCGCCATATTTTGCGGAGCTTGGCTGGGGGACACGCGAACGATTGCACTCGGCCCGCTGCTTCTGCGGGCTGTCGCTGCCTGTGCCGCCGAAAGGTGGGCAGCAATTTGTCTTGGCGCAGGAGGGGGCAACACATAAAAAGGGGCTGCGAGCCGGCCATAACGGTGCGCGAGCAGCAAGCAGCGTGAGGCCCGCGCGCCGTAGTACGCAGGCAGCAACTGTGGCGGGCTCTCCTGATGGCGCAGTGGTTAGAACCGTTGCGGTGGTCACCGCGCTCATTGTAGCAGAGGCATGCTGCCGAGCACCGAGAAGAAATAAGGCCAGCTCGTTTCTCGTACGGCAGGCTCTTCTTCCTGTGACAAATGCCGAATAGCTCGAAGTGGGCCTCTTCGAGAAGAGGGCTGGCCACCGCATGCACATTGCAATACTGAGCTCAGAATGCGCTCCGCAGAAAGATTGGGCGCGTAAGCATACGTGAGCAGTTTGTGTCCGCAAATGCTCTCTACCGTTTTGCACTTTGTGGTTCAAATGAAGTGCATTAATGCCATAAATTTCTGCTATACGCTACTGCTAAATGTCGCATACGAGATCATAGCGTCCGAACTCTCAGCTCCTCTAAAGGCAAAAAAAAAAAATGTAAGGGTATTCACTCATGGCCGTTGCCGAGTTTGTGGACATACCGGCGCCGATGCACAAAAACGTCTGTCTCCATTTTCCTTCGTTTAAAAAAAAAGACGAAAAGTATAGGTGCATGTTCTCTGAATTGATGTAACTGAAGATATGCAGACACCTCAACACTTGTGTGGTCTCTGGTAGTCTTTCAAAGGGCCTGCTTTGAGCTAGAGAGAGAGAGAAAGAAAGGTTTAGTGAAAGGCAGGGAGGTTAACTAGAAGAAAATTATCCGGTTTGCTACCCTACACAGGAAGGGATAAGGGGGACAGAAAGGTAAGGAAGGAAAAACTGAGAGAGGAAAGATTAAAAAAGTACAACGAAAAAGAAAACGTGCAACAACTCCAGCACGGGAGTATCAGTCGTTTAGCGAGGCCGGTTGACCTCAGAAACTTCAGCAGCGCCTTCGTCGCTTTCTGGCTGGAAGCTCGAACCTTCCGGCACTGCGATATTGATTGCTCGGATAGCCGGTCGTCATCGAGGCTAGGAAGCACAGACTCTTGCATTTTGGATTTTGTTGCCTGCAGCACCCACATTAATAATACCCACATTCAGAAATATGCAGAGATAACCGCAGACATCCAAACCCATCGATTGTAGCCTCTCATCTCCTGTCGTTATGGAAGAAATACGTAATCACAAATCAAGCATATTACGATAATTTCGGCCATGCAGCGGTGGGCACAGCTATGCAACGAGTTAAACGGCCAATCGCGTACATTACGAATCTAATGACTCAGCATGAAGCACGTCAAATCCTACAATGCCCCAGTCTTCATGAAGGATTTCTTCATGCAGATATCTTCAAAAAGATACGAGAAGCCTTACATACGGACTACGGAGTTCCATCAACAATAGCGGCACCACTATAGCGGGACAACAAGAGCGGAATATTGACTGTGACTGCATTGTTGCACAGTATATAAAGGTCACAGTTTCGCCGCAAGGCCGAAGCAGTGAATGCGATAGCAAGAAATTGGAATGGCACACGAAGAACGGCAAGCAGCTCGACACTTGCAGCGCGCTGCTCAAACGTAAAAGGACGCACGAAAAGAACGCACATGTATACAAAGGACGAGCGCGAACTTACAACTGTCACAGTTGTTACTTCTTCGCGTTTGAGCAGCGCGCTGCAAGTGTCGATTACCCACAATCAACTAGCCCCTACTTTGGCTCTTCTAGCTAGCTGTTCACTCCTTCGCTCCCTGCAGCAGCCGCCGCAGCTATCGAAGTGACCTTCATGCAGTCTATAGCTTCAACGCCAACATTGCAGTGAAAGCACAATACGTACAAACCTCCCCCTTCACGCGATAAGCGCGCGACCACGGGCGACCACGCCCTGCAGGTTAAAGTACAGGTAGGAGGCGCGCGCACATCCCAACTCCGACGAAACACGAGCGAGGTGACGACCTTTAAAGCGTGCCCTTCGCGTCATCTCGAGGATGATAGCGAACACGCTGAAGCACTTCAGAGCTCTGCGTACCGCCAGCGGTAAATGGTGTATATAAATAGCTCGGCGTTAGTATGCTGGAGGACGTATGCTGCGTGGCAGAGTTGTCTAACGCAGCGTGCTGCGGAGCTAGGGGTCCCAGGTTCGAATCCACACTAGATGGACCTGCCGGGCCATTCCCGGCCTGCCCCCCATTGACCAAACGAGTGTGGAGCGATGGAGGAGTTGCTGGCCAGCGATAGCCTTGACGATCAGACCAGTTTGATCGAGAGGGCACGCAGGGCGGCAACTGCCTGTGGCGTCCTGGACTAAGGGCAGCCAGCACTGCTAGATGGGACTTCCGGAACAAGCTGGCCCGCACCACAAACCTCTTTCTGTTAATAAATGTCTTCCCTTCCTTCCGTCCCGGGTCGCGCGCTTCGGAAATATTTATTCTGAATGATTTCTCTTTGTGGACTTTTATATATATATATCCTTAAGGGAATGCAAAGAGGCAAAGCAGCTGGTGAGGATCAGGTAACATCAGACCTGTTGAAAGACGGTGGAGAGATTATGTTAGAGAAACTGGCCACCCTGTATACGAAGTGCCTCTCGACGGGAGGATACCAGAATCTTGGAAGAATGCCAACATCACCTTGATCCATAAGAAAGGGGACGTCAAGGACCTGAAAAATTACAGGCCCATAAGCTTACTGTCCGTTGTCTACAAGCTATTTACAAAAGTATTGCTAACAGAATTAATACGACATTAGAGTTCAATCAACCAAGGGACCAGGCAGGATTTCGTACAGTATTCTCAACAATAGACCATATTCACTATCAATCAGGTTATAGAGAAATGCGCGGAATACAACCACCCCTATACATAGTCTTCATAGATTACGAGAAGGCATTTGATTCGGTGGAGACATCAGAAGTCATGCAGGCACTGCGGAATCAAGGCATCGACGAAGCCTATATCAACATAATGGAAGAAATCTACAGCGGATCCACAGCCACTATAGTCCTCCATAAGAAAGCGACAGAATCCAATAAAGAAGGGCGTACGGCAGGGAGACACGATCTCTCCAATGTTATTCACCGCGTGTTTACAGGAGGTTTTCAGGGCCCTAGATTAAGAAGAGTTAGGGATAAGTGGAGGATTAGTGGAGAGTATCTCAGTAACCTACGATTCGCTGATGACATTGCATTGATGAGTAACGCGGGAGACGAATTACAGCTCATGATTACTGAACTGGATACGGAAAGTAGAAGAGTAGGTCTGAAAATTAATATGCATAAAACTAAAGTAATGTGGAACAATCTTGGCAGAGAACAGCGCTTTGCGATAGGTGGCGAGACACTGGAAGTTGTAAAGGAGTACGTCTACTTAGGACAGGTAGTAACCGCGGAGCCGAACCATGATAGTGAAATAACTAGAAGAATAAGGATGGGTTGGGGCTCATTCGGCAAACATTATCAAATCATGAATGGTAATCTACCACTATCCCTCAAGAGGAAGGTATATAACAGGTGCATCTTACCGGTACTTACCTACGGAGCAGAAACCTGGAGACTTACAAAGAGGGTTCAACTTAAACTGAGGACGACACAGCGAGCGATGGAAAGGAAAATGATAGGTGTAACCTTAAGAGACAGGAAGAGAGCAGAGTGGGTCAGGGAACAACGGGGTTAAGGACATCATAGTTGAAATCAAGAAGAAGAAATGGATATGGGCCGGTCACGTAGCACGTCGGCAGGATAACCGGTGGTCATTAAGGGTAACTGACTGGATTCCAAGAGATGTCAAACGCGTGAGGGGGAGACTGAAAATTAGGTGGGTAGATGAGATTAAGAAGTTTGCAGGTATAACGTGGCAGCAGAAAGCACAGGACCGGGTTGATTGGCGGAACATGGGAGGCCTTTGCCCTGCAGTGGGCGTAGACAGGCTGATGATGATGATGATGATGATATATACATGAAGTTGAGAGTATGACGGAAGCCCGTCTGGCTTGGATGAAACATGTTAAAAGAAGAGATCCGGACAGTGACTAAAATGATTTAAAAAAAACATATGTATTAACGTTTCGGCTCCACCACGGGAACCATGTTAACAATCTGAACATGGTTCCCGCGGGGGAGCCAGAACGTTAATACACTTGTTTTTTTAATCATTTTGGCCAGTGTCCGGATACCTTCTTTTAACGTAAATATACATATACGGAACATGACGGCGACGCCGACGGAAAAACCCGCCGAGTGTGTCCATATGATTGCTATGGCAATAATTATAGCACTCATTTGCAACTTCCACACAGTATGGCACATGCGCCAGACTGCATTACATATTCCATGCTGCGTAGCCTCCTTAATAACAACAAGAGCAACTGCTATTTGTTGTCGCATAGTTCAAGCTGTTCAACTTCAAATGTACAAGTGAATTATTTCATTAAGTTAAAAAATGGCGAAGCTTGCATTAAAGGCTTGAAACAGCGAAACTGGACGATTCTGAAGTCTAACCTGGTTACTTCTAGGTTGTTTTATAGGCCTTAGCTAGGTTAGTCGCGACACAGATGTCCAAATTCTAGAACCGAGCGTTCGCACTTCGCTTAGATCTACGGGCACGTCGTCGTTGGCGTAGGGCTTCCATCGCTTCGGGCTCTTCTCGCAACCACCGTTGCCTTTCCCGTTCCCTAGTATGGCAGCTTCGCACAAGTCGTGCCAAGCTTGAAAAAAGAGAGCAGCTGGGTGGCCTTCTTTGTTTCACATTATTTTCTTTCTTTCTTTCTTTCTTCTATCTCTTTCTCTTTCACGTTTCTCTCTCACGTTTATACTTCCGTCGATCCACACATACTTCAAAGCCCGAGAGTTCATACGCCAGCTCAGTACTTATTGATCAGAGGCGTCAGTTACAGAGGGGGCGAGTGCAGTGAACTGCCCCCGCAACCTCTTTCACAGGAAGTTTTGATAAAAATGTCTCGTGTGTGTCATCTTTTTCAATAAAATGTGCTTGATTGCCACCACTGATAACCCATTTTGAAGATACGAGATAAAAAGGCGCCAAATATAGCACCAATTATGCGAGATATTAGTCTTAAAGAGCAAGACACAGTGGTCGAAAAAGCCAATTATAAGCCAACAGACTCACTCACTCACTCAGACTCACTCAGACTCAGATAGAGCCGTGAGTCTGAGTGAGTCCGAGTGAGTAATAATTTAGTAAGTTTGAGTCCTAGTGAGTCCGGCTGAGAATATTTTCAGTGAGTCTGAGTTCGAATGAGTCCTGTTGAGGAAAATTTTCGTGAGTCTGAGTCCGAGTGAGCTCTAAGGGCAAAATATATTTCATGAGTGAGTCTGAGTGAGCTCCACATTTTTTGCCGACCTATGGTGGCACATACCCGTTGATGATGATAGTTTTCCGATAGGCCGCACGAAAAACGGCCAGCTTAAACAGTTTAGCTGTTTAAAAAAATCAATACCTCTGCCTAGCGCCAAAAAATAACTTGATTATGCTTTTATGCGAAGCTAACATTTCAGTATCGGAACTTCTCGGTTGTAGTTAGAACGTCTGGCATTGTGAAAATATATCGGCATAAGTTCTGTTTTGTGCTCGCATGGCATTTTTACTCCTATACAGTCATGACTTTTTGAGACTGTCAGACGAACGCAGCCAACCTACGCAGACTTCTTAAGCATAACTAGTTACTCCAGCAATATGCATAAACTGCCCCGGAGAATAACTCCAAATAATGACAAATTTAGTTATACTGTTAAATAAGAATCTGCCAGAATTGCCTTAGCTACTCTGCTTGCGGCATATCTTACCGTGCGCGGAAATAAAAGAAGAGATAAATTTTGAGGCCAAAAATACGAACGCGTTGGACTTTCCGGTTTTATTTCGGTTCTTTAGCGCAAGAATCTATAGGCAGGGTAGGGAGCGACTTGCCAGTAATTTTTGTTTACCATCACCTTAAGACTAGAAAGCTAAGACAAAACTTACAAAACTCAGTAATTTTTCACTCTGTCGTCCTACTAGAAAAAGAAATCGCGTGGTAAATTGTCTGTCTTTCTTATTGGCTTTGCCGAAAGAGAAACCAGCCGGGGCCCATCCGTTTCCTTCGAATCTGAAGAGTCTACGTGTGACCCGTTCTGCGTATACTGCCATCGCAACAACCAATTCCCGGTCGTACAACCAAAAGCGCTGAGGTCGTCTGAGGACATACACACGAACCTACTGAAGCCTAACACAAACGGTACGAGCTATTTTTTCCCTTTCCGTCCATCTGGCGGACGTTCTTCTTTTTTCCTGCGGTGAGCTCCCTCGGTAACTTCCCCAGTATTAGACATGCAAGTCGAGCCTGTGTACTGCGGGTGTAGCCCTAATATACTGCCGGCAAAACAAGACGGCGATGTGAGGAGGAAAAAAAAAGGAAATCAATACAAGCGCTACGAAAAGGACAATCCTCGCCGAGGGAACGCAGTCACTCGCTCGGCGGTGTGTGTTTAAGCCAGCGTTCGAAAGCGCGACAGCGAGGGATACGCAAGCGCCATTTGCGGCGGACGCCACCGGCATCGAAATGGCGTCTTCCGAGCGAGAGACCCCGCGTTTTCGAGGGCTGCGCCGGCTGTGCTCTTGATGCGTGTATTCCTACACGCGACTGGCGCCGCTTACCGATGCAAAATAAAGAGGACATGCCAACTGCATTAAGGCGCCGTTGTCTTGCGTTAACCCTACACAAGGAGCCGCTGTTTCGAGCTTTGCGTATGCGGCCAAGCAGAGGATTCATCTCTATTTATTTTGCTTCCCGCATACGAGGGATTGCGATGGTTTCGGTGTTAAGCCCTGCGTGTGCAGAGGCCTCGAGTGGGCTTTCTGTTGGGAAACAAAAACGAACAAACCTATAAAGACGCCGCCGCATTTCGAGTGGTGGCGGAATACAGAAAGGCCGTTGACTTTCGCCTGACTAGGCGTTGAAGCCTGCTCCAACGACTTAGGGTAATGTAGAGGTACTCCCATACTTTAAAAAAAATCAGTCATTATTGGTTATAGCTGATTTTTATCGTCACAGATTCATTCCACACTCAGCTTCATGGTAAAGACAGAATAATGCGATTGCATGGAAAAACCTCTCTGATGCAACGAAATAATAGCTAATAAAACTGCTAGCAGGGATTAAAAAGCCGCATAAAATAGTGCTTTAATGGAAAAAAATGAATGGTAAAAGAGCGTCTGTTTGTGTCTCTGCTAAATGGCCCTTAAGTTCAAGGAATAGTGCTCAAGAGGGACTAGAATCCTGTCAATAGCGAATATGCACCATAATTCGCCATGGTACGTATTTTTATTACTTTTTTTTTACTCACGAGTCGATATAGCAAACAAGGAGAACTGACTTCGCCTAATTCGCGGTTTTGAAGCGTTTGAAGCTTGGGTATATTAACAGAGCATGCTGTAATTACAGTGTTACCGTCCAAAATCATCCACGTGTGAAACGAGCCGGAGTGAAGGGGTTACACCAGCTGATGCTCTCTACGTGCTCCAGATGCGCGTTAAACGATTGCGTTTCTAATCCACTGCCGCAGAAATGCGTCCACTGGAGCTAAGAGAAGTAATATGAGCGCTCGCTGATTTTTGTGTACACCGTTAAGTAGACCAAACAAGTAACTTTTCACGCTCTGACATTTCGATAACATATTTGTATACATTCTTAAAACGTGCAAAGCTCTTCAAGCTTTCTCTCAAGGTGTTTGGGGTAATACTCGCCACCGTTCACGACAGTTAACATCCGCAGCAAATGTGCGGCATCTTGAGCACCATTCCATGTACCAGGGTGTTCTCGAGGGCGATATCTTCAAACGATAACAACAACAACAACACAACAACAACAACACAACAACAACAACAACAACAACAACAACAACAACAACAACAATAATAATAGCAATAATAATAATACTAATATAATAATAATAATAATAATAATAATAATAATAATAATAATAATAATAATGATGTGATGATGAGCGCAACATTCTGACTATATCTATGAACACAGATGGCGTTGCTCGGCACTCTGAGATGAGGAAGCGAACGAAAACAAAAAAAAATAATGGGAGGGCTACCGAAGAGAGCCTCAACAATAAAACTTAAGAATGTGAGACCTATGCACTGACATACCTAACTTGGAGAACAGGGGAGGGGGGGTGCTGGCGTGGGACAGACGTAGTGTCATCTTTCGGGATGGCATGGGGGGACCACGAGTCAACTGCGAGGCTTTCATTTTCAGAAACTGGCACGGGTTTTCTGTATGGCTTCGTGCTACAAGCGGATGGATGTCGAAATATCTCTTTATTGATTTTAATGTTAGCACTTCCTACGAATGACACTCATTCCCTGTCGCGTCATTCGTTTTCAGGATTGACCGACCGCCGAATGCAAGCTTCTGCGATACGCTTACGAACGACTTCAAGAATTGCCTTATATATTCAAATTTTGCTCGTCTAACATTGACTGTTAATGCGAAGCAGCTCAGAACGTCTATCGATCAGTATATAGATACCGTGTGTTTGTGTGTACGTGTACACGCACACACACCACACACACGCGCGCGCGCGCACGCACGCACGCACAAATGAAAAACAGTGGCCAAATTCACTAAACTTTTGTCTCGTAAGTGCTATTTGCATTTCTCAACCGGTTTCGATAATGATATGCCCGGCCTCAGGAATGACAAATTTTCTCCTACGAACAATTCTGGCGTAAGACGTGCTTGAGAGTGCTGGCACACGGCAGCAACGAAAAGCAGGGCGGTTACACACCCCACATCCAGCTTGCTACCCTGCACTGGGAGGAAGGGACGAAGCGGTGCAAAGACAAATAAAAGTGAAGAGAAAGTGCGTTTGTCGCGCGCACACATGAAGAAGCGCAGCAAATCTGAAAGCGGTCCTCATTGGCCGTACTCTAGCAACTCCCAGACTGTTTTGTGCGCCACAAACGAAAGAAGGCGATCCTGAGCCATGGGTGCTTTTAATATGTAGAGAAGGAGCGCCATATGGCCTTCAGGGTCATGCCACCTGAACGAAGTTGTTAGCAACAAAAAGTAAAAAAAAAAGCACCGTTTCGCCACAAGGGAGAAGAAATAAATGCGGTCTCAACAAATTGTATGTTATACGAAGTAAGGCTAGTAGCTGATCTTTTGGATCCGATCTCGCGTAAGTCTACAAAACGCTAGTGTAAGGGAATACGGCCGCTCCCGTCAGGAGCGAAGCGGTTTTCGTGCTCTCTGTCGTATCAACGGGAAGTACGCGGTGAGAGCACAGCGCGTATACGAGCCATCTGCTGATGCTACCGATGTCTACGAGCCTCTATGCTGCCCCTCCCCCCAACAATCGCCCTTCGTGCTTCTTTGCTTCACAAATGACGGGTGGCGCTGTTTCGTCACTGCTTGAGAAGCCATTGACGGCAGGCCTCGCACGCGGGTCGATGTTATCGCATGAGCCCTTCGTGCGACGGAGATAGCCGGCTCGTTTCATTTCTGCTTCAGCTCGTTCGTCCCAGCGCTCGCGGGTAGAACATACGATGCGCGGGGCGACGTTACCGATTTGGACCTTACACGGAAAATAACGGCAAAATCCGCGGGACATGCTGATCTAAATGCTATCGCAATAATAGTGAGAGCTTTACCAGTCATCATATGTGCATAAATGAAACATATAAGCAAGAAAAGCAAGCACTTGGTTTTTAGTCTACAAACGAACTGCTTTGTGGCGGTACATGCGTCGACTTTGTCTTGCCTGCATAAATGCTAAAAATAAAATACCGAATCTATAATGGGAGAAACTTAGCGCAATTAATAGTTGGATCTATCAAATATTGAACAATCTTGGACGATTAAGAAAACGGGCGGAGTAAGGCACGCAGCCTTGCGCATGCGAAATCTGGGGAATTATATTCATTTGTTCTTGATAAACTAATAAAAAATGCCGACGAAAATGCTGTCATGCCTGTCATGCATACCTACCTCATCGGTAAACTTTATGACTGCACTTTCAAAGCAATGAAAATTCGTTATGATTGATGTCAATGTCAATAAAAGTGCCTAAATACGCTTACTCAGTATCATTTTCCTGAAGGTATAGTTCACTTGCGTTTTTACACACGTCTTCCTCACTGGTGTTCTAAAAACTAAGGGGATAAACTTACGATAGAAGAGCGTTTAATCTGTTCAAAGACATTCTTGACAGCCTTACAAAAAGACAAAAAAAAGAGTATGCCAACTCAATGCAGCGCTACGTGCGGCGCATGAATTATGATTACTATTAGTAAAGGGACACAACAAACAAATTTAGTCTAAAAGTACGGAGCGTGAGTAAACCCTAAGAGAGGACTCCCTAAGAGAGGACTCCCTACGACCGTAAGCACGCGTCGCAGGAAAACAGATCGGCGTCCTTTTGCGCCCACAGGTCCGTTCCACGCCGCGCCAATTTCTCACACTTCAATCGCGGTGGTGACGCGTGGTATATATGGAACACGCGAACCGTCGCGTGGTTGAGGAAGGAGAGCCACAAAAAGGAAAAGCGCAAAGTGATTCGACGTTGTCGTCAAAGCGAGCTTCTTGCCGAGTACCGCTCGGTTCGCGCGCCAAGAAAAGATGGGCGACGCGCTCAATCACGAGTTGGGCCGCGCGAGCTGAACGGCGGCTGCTCCCGCTGCGATCCACCCGTAGCGAGTTACGCGCCTTCAAAAAAAAAAAAAAAAAGGACCGGGAGAAGGGGGCGTGGTGTGCGGAGTATATAGCTCTCGGTTGCGGTAGCGTCTGGATGCGGGCGTTCTTTTTCCGAGGATCGGGAGTATTGTATACTGTATCCGCGGGTCAATCGCTCGCGGGGCGCCGTCGACGTCGTTCGCGCTAGCGGATAGTCTTGGCGGGATCGCGAAACGGCGCCGGTGAAAGGTTCCCTTACAAAGCCGCACGGCGGGACGGCAGGGAAGGTTTTGGTCATGAAGTAATAAGAGCTCCTCCTTCATTCGTCTTTTCATTTTCCCCACTCCTTCTTGAAAAGTACGCGCAGGTGGCTCCAATGGCAACGGCGAGCCTTCTTTGCGGCGCGGATAAAAGAGTCTTCCCACCCCCTCTCTTTCTTTCGACGTCAAACGGCTTCCGGGATGTGCCACTCCGCTCCGAAAAGCACGGAACGAAAACAACTTTTCTTTTATGCGCGGTCACAGGTCGACGCTCAGTAGACGAGGGATGGCGAGGAGTGGCTGCCGACGAATTCAAGTCGTTTGAAAAGCTTATTGGATACACAGGCTCTCTTTCTAGAAACTTGACGATAGGAATATACCAAGTTGACTACCTTCTTTTTTTTTCTTTGTGCCCCCGTGTTCACAAAACATTTGAGAATTACTTCAACGTTTCTAACGCACTATATTCGCGTTGATGGTGGACCGAATAATGCAGTACTGCGCATGATCAGCGAAAATTTATTGACATTAACGTATCTATGTGTTGCGGCGGCAGTTGACAATTCCCAAATTTGTCAATAGAACTTAAAATCTATTCCCATATTCATCTTTTTTCTCATTATTTATCCTCTCACTATATTTTGTACGAGCACGTTCTACTACCTGATCATTTTGCGGGTCCATGTCCGGGTGCCAACCATCGGCAGCATGGCTGACATAAGCCATCTCCTTTTCGGACAAGAAGTGTCTGGCGGAGTGTGTCAGCCCGGCGTTGTAGATGTGGGGCCTTCGGTTGAGTTCCTGTCCATGGACTCAATGGGCGACATTAAATAAACTAATTACCTACCTCTATTATCTATCTCTATTAATTTTTATAAAACAACAATTAGGCGAAAGAGTGAAAGATGCATTGAACTCATATCTTGAAGCTGACTACTTGAATACTTCACAAATTGGCTTTCATGTAATTGAAATTACATATAATACCGTCCAATGTGCCGTCTAACGAAATTATGGCATTAAAATTTTATCGCTATAATTTGTCTTTTTTCGTACTTAAAAGCTTTTTTTCCCGTCACTTTGCCTTGCTCGATATCTTTAAGGTTTTCTAAGCGCCAGCTTCATGATCAATATCCGCAGTACACAAGTGCCATGGAATGAGGCGCAAGTAAGCAATCTGTTCCTGTGATCTGTTGAAGCATGTATCGATGATGTGATGAGAACGTGAAATAATTACGATAAATGTCTGCAGTAGAGAATTTAAAAAAAAAAAGTATTCGTGGGCGCAATATTTTTATTGCGATCGCCGCAATATAGGTAACATTGAAGAGTGAGTGGAAAAGTGTTTACTTTTAAAAGTATAGCATGAAACTGGTATTTTTTTTTTCATTGAAGTAGTCAACCTAGTTTCTTGTGGAAATAGTACCAGTTAAGCTGGAGCTGGAAGGTTGTAACTGTATACCTGACCAAGCATCGTATATCAGTTCTCCGCGCCCACTTTTATTCCTTTGTCTTTGACCATGGCCCCAAAATGAAAGCCGGTGTCAACCAGTGTGGCTTGTCTACTGTGAACGAGAGTGGAAGCGACGAGGTACGCGCGGGCGGCCGCTCTCCCTAAGAGGGAGCAGCGGTATCCGAATGGGCAATCGAAGCACCATATGCAACTTATCAAGAAGTTGAAAGGGAGAAGAAGAAAAATACGGGTATCTACTTTCGGGAAGACTGGGATAGAGACCCTATCTCAATGAGGTTAAAAGCGTCGCAGTTACGCCCAAATGGTGGAGAACCGCTAGCACGCACTAAGGAAAAAAATGGTACCCGTTACTCTTTTTGGTGAGTCCCCACTTGCCGCATATACGACACTCTTGAAGCGTACACGTTAACTCTCTCTCTTGGAGGTCAGTATACTCTCTTCGGAGGCTCGACTCTCCAAAGACAGAGTTAACGTGTACGCCTAAAGAGTGTTGTATATGTGGCAAGTCAGGGCTCACCAAAACGACTACTTTTTTTCCATTTCCACTGCTTTTACATGACTTACTATACCCCCCTTCTTTCATTTCTGCGCGCCTCGTCCACGATAATAGAATGGGCAGCAACACATGCCGCACCGAACGCTTCTCCTGTTCGTTCATCCCTCGGACGGTGAGGGACTGCTATCACCTTCTTGGATCAATTGCGTATCTATTAAAGGCATCGTTCGTTTCCGCGAAGCATTAGCTCACATTGTATAACACGGAAGTTTCATGTTCACTAAGAATTTAATAGAAAATATCAGTTACTGTATGACAGCTAACGTTGTATAAACAGGATCTGATTTGCATTTTTCTATGTAACCCCTCCCTACTTTAATGCCCTAGGGCCTTGAGGCTATAAATAAATGAAATGCAACGAAATGTCTTTCTTTTTTATTTTTTAGAGCCCCATAACAACGTATTAGAAAACTACGCGGGGTTTGGAGCGTCCGCGATATCGAGTCGTCGCATCGCTTTTCTTGGAGAGGACATTTGTGGCATATCGCGCTGGCTTGTTGTCTTGTCGCCCGCACGACTGCGGGTAACAGGGTAACACAGGGTAACACAAGTTTCGAGTTATTCCTTTACGTGTGTGGACATACGTTGGCGTTCGAATAGCTTCTCTGCTTCCTTGTGTAAAACGACGTTTTCGATTAAAATTAGGTGGGACAACTGCACTTTCACCGCAAGCTTGATGGGACATATCTGGATATCCACGACATCTCAAAAGTTCATAACATGATATGCCTTGCAAACTCACCAGCTACAGCTTGTAAATCATGATTATGTACCCGAATATCATCAGTGAAGTCCTTAAATATTCAAATATTTCCAATAGGTGGAATGCGCATATTGCGGAAATAATGTCTTCGAGAAACCAGTTCAAGGATAAGACTTGTGCTATCTTCACAAAGCTTCTCTTTGTAAGTGTGTTTTCAACTCACAGCAGTTATGTCCCGCATCGCCATTGGCTGAGATAATCTCTACGGGAATTGTTAGCGTAAGACGCCTTCGTGAATACGGGCCCTTATATTTCGTCCTTCGTTCGGCAGAGCTTTCTTTCTTGGCAGCTATCTTACAATATGTTTCCGCTGAACAAGCAGTAACTGGCGGTGTCCTCGACAACAATGTTTTCAACCGTCAGCGTAACTGTCGACGGTTTCGCTGAGCTCTCGAACCAAGCGCGCTGCTTGCTGACGACAATTATCGTCCTCACGCAACCTTCTCTGTTGCCATAAAATTCCACAGCCAGGCCACCTCGGCGGCATCTATGCGGAAAGGCCGCCCGCTCGCTCTTCCCTCGGATCCTTAACTTGGCCGCCTCTCGCAAAGTAGTCAGAGCGTGCGTTACAGGAGACGCGTGTGTGAGGTTAGCGCGGCGCCGCTACTACCGGGAGGCGCGTACCCCTGCAGGGAAGACAGGGGATACCAGAATGCACGCGAGAGGGAAGGAAGGGCAAAGCCCTTTTCGGGACGAAACGCTTAATTCAAACAAGATTCGGGAGCGCACGGCCCGGAAGCCGACCCGCCGATCGATGCCACCGCCAGAAGCGCTCACCTAAGCCGCCGTAAGAAAGGAGCCAAGCCAAGAAGCAAAACAAAACGTTGTTCTTCCCCTTCTCGCGCGCGGAAACCAAGCGTCTCGGGGGCGATGCGGGCTTTAAGAAGTCGGAGCAATATTGACAGAGCCCGGCGGCGGCGGGAGTCAAGGACGTCTCGGCGCAACCCTGGCCCCGATCGTGCCCGAGCGCTGGTGCGGCAAGGCGCCTGGAATAGCGGTCTTTCCAGATGACCGCTTCGCTGGGGCGACGGCCCTATCGGCCTCTGCCTGCTGGCAAGCCGAGAAATAAAAAGAACGCAGGCTTCCGGCAGGCGTAAAGAGGAGCGGAAAAAAAGTTATCTCCTGCGGGAAGCGAGAGATTGCCCCAGGTGCACTGGAAGAAAGGTGAGTAGTTATCAGCACCGTAGAGGGGATACCTCGTATAATCGAATAAGCCGTCGTGTTCCCGCTCCTGGAACAATGTAGCTACCAACGCTGGGAATCGCCTTCGAAGCCGACGTCATTTTCTCACATCGCGGTGGTGTCTAAAACGTTTGTTGCAATCGCCTTATAGCCGTACTGTCGTGAGGTATCTGTCACTGAAAATACTCTAATATTGTGCCTAAATATTTTATTGTGGCAACGCTGTTGTTGATGATGGGTGATGATCGCATATCTGAACCTTCCGTTTGTTTGCTAGATTGCGTGGTACGCATGCTTAGCCATTTCTTTCACGTGACCTAAAATTCCTGCGCACGCATGGTGTTCGTTTTTCGTGCACATGTGTTCAGTTTTCTTTCAAAAAACTTCAGTTGATAGACAGCGCTCGTCCTGTGTCCTTCTCGTCTTGTGTTTTCGTCGTATTCATGCTGGTTTTCCAAGAGGGCACTTTTGTTTATTGGGCAATAGAAATTTCCATCTTGCCCTCGTTAGGTGTGTCACAAAATTTTGTATTTGTTGGCTTGATATTTATTTAATTGAGTACTCGGCTCCTTTCAATTTTTTCTGGAACATGCTGTCAGAAAACATCCTCGGCAGTTGTTCAGGTGGTCAGAGGGAAAAGCAATCCTTTTTGTTATATGCCTTCGTGTAAAAAGTGGCAAAAAAATTCGTGAGCCATTCCAAAGTAGATGACCAGCGAAGCTGTGTAGCACACGACTTAGAGGTGACGCAGACTTTTGATGAAATTTACAAACACATCTTATTGTCATGAACGGTGGCGGCATTCATAGCGGCGCGTGAGCGCACGCACGCAGACAAACACACACGCAACACACACACAACACACACACACACACATTTATTCTTGATCGGTGGTCATTACTTGATCAGCGCGTTGCTCCTCAAGAGTGTGGGCTACATGCGGCCTCCTCATTACGGAAAGCAATGCATTTCGATATGGAGAACGGCAGCTTGTCTTTCTGTGAGCAACTGCGCAAACAACCAAGAAGAAAAGTGCAAACAATGCACCTCTCGCCGGGAGGGTTGCATTTCCCACTTCGCGCTATGCGAGCGGCGATATGCATTTGCGCTGGCTCTCTCAGTTTTTGAGGGGAGATTTTCTTTCGAGAAGACGCCAAGAGATCCCGGATCCTATAGGCATAGACAAACAATGAGCATCGCAGCTTGCGTACAACTCCGAAACCAAGATGGTACATGATGATAGCGAGAGTATTCCGCGCACGAAAGCGACTCGCTCTAAATCTCTCATGACACAGCTCACCAAAGTTGGAAGTTCTTAATTTGGTTTTTCAAGTATACGATGTAAGGTGAAAAAAATATTAGTACGCGTAATTCAAAGTTTACTGCGAATGAAAATGCACTACAGTCGCGAATAGGCGTAAGTTCTCCAGATCCCGTGTGTCGAAGCGGCGCAGTTTCGCCATATAGTACACCTGTACTACAGTACGGGCATCGTGTTACACGAAGAAAGTTGCGTGGTAATGGTATTCTTCATAAGTGCTCTTCATCGATGAGGTGAATGAAGCATTCATACGTCATGTATATGTATTCGACACTTTGCACCTCTAACGGCACATCTGCATATCAGGTGCGTCGCGCGAACGCCTCGCTTCTGCCGCCTCGCATAACCTTGCTTTTTAAGCGCATCTTCAGGCGACCATTCGGAGGTACACTGCACGCACGGCGACTGCGCGTCGTTTCCCCGAGGCATGTAGCGTCGATGGAAAGCTCACGTGACACCAACGCTATACAGACACGAGGCTAACATTCGGCAGCCGACATGCGCCTTCCCTTTACACCGCGTCGTCATTCCTATTTTCGGCTTCCCCGCGGCCACGGGATTCCGTGCTTGGCCAACCGCTTCACTTCGAACAGCCCGACCATCGAGTTTGAGCGCGGACTCGCAACGATGCCGTGGTGGCGTCGCCTCAGCGGGACCAGCGTAGTGCGTGGTACGCTGAATATTCATGGTGGCTGAGCCCCGATGCCGTCACCGCTCACAGTTACCTGCCGCAGAAGCGCCTGCCCTTCGCCTGCCCGCCTCCTGCTTTCTCACCTCACTCGATGAAGCAGTGGTGCCGGAAGCAGTAGCAGCTAACAGCAAGCAATGGCAGCGCGCGGCTGAATATTCATAAGAGCACGCACGAAAACCCAGCGGCGGCGAAACACTCGAGGCCAGGAGTGCGCGGCGCTCTCCACACCCGAGCGACGGCGATGACATGCAAAGAAATATAGAGAACAGGCGAATGTGTGCGAACAGCAGCAGCAGCAGTGAGAGAGGAAGAAAGGAGGAGAGGAAGTTGCCTCTGAGGCCAACCCCTCTCTGCTCGCCCAGTAGAAGCCATAGAGAAGGAAAGGAAGGCGGAGAGAGAAATGTTTTACGGACGTCGACGGCGTCGCAACTTTTGTTTGTCTACCGTTCACACAACGCGACGCGCCTCCAAGAGCTTCATTAATTCGCCCTGCTCGTTAGCGCAAAGACGGCCTCTTTTGCCAACATGTTTTTTACCTCGTTCGTCTTTTTCTTTTTCTTTTCGATCTGCGCTTCCATTCCCCGTGGCGCCCTATCTTTTCATACTATCCAACCACCCTCCCCATCCGGTGTTCTTTCACCCCCGCCGCATCACATTTCGCGGCGTGCAACAGCGCTTAAGCTGTTAGGCCGCTGACTCTCGAATAGAGGCGAAAATTACTCCGCCAAACAGGAACTGCTTCAAAATGAAGCGGCACCTGCAGAAAGAGCGGTAACCATCATTCGGTGCGCAAAACGTGGCGAGATGTGAGCGAAGAAAAGCGTTGGATCAGCGTGCGTCGCGGATGGTTATACAGGAAGGGCAACGATGCAGTAGATAAAGCCTTGAAAGTGTGTGTGGCATCCAGCTCTTCAAAAAGAAGCGTTATAACACGAAAAGGAATCGGTATAACACGAAAGCGAAACGTGTCTTCACAGAAGTAGCTGATTGTTTATTGTGCATTGATCTATGAGAGCTTCTACAATATCTATTGGTGTTTGGCAGCTATAGCACCGTTTGACGTGGATGCACCCACGTTGACGCCTAGTGACACATCTCAATCGCGATGACTAACGCCCATGATCATGATTTAACCGTTGTGGTAACTGAAGTTGTTAACATGTACCTCGACACACCATATCATGAATCCCGCGCAAAGATGGCATCAGCAAGCACATAATAAACACTGGTACTCGATATGCACTTCTTCAAAGCGTCGTTAATTGAGGAGAGACACGGCACGATCCGCGCTGCCGAGTAATAGGGTAATCTGCGCCTGTGCTCATGCATACAGTACCACACTGCGCTTCAGCAACACGGGACGCAGAGATTCGTAGCTTGAGCCGAGAACGTGCGAAGGCGTTCCACGTCCCGCTGGCATATGTCTCGCTCCACGAAGGCACGACATGCGAGATTGCGGGCTTGCCGGCGCGCAATATCGGAGGCCATTCTCTAACTGCGTCGTCGCCAAATCGCTCCCTATCCGTGCTCGCTAATGTCATGACGCAGTACTTCACTTCCCCGCTCACAGACGGCGGCACCGCACCGCCCTGGCTAGCCCCGCCAGCAGAGAGCACCGCGCGAGAGAGAACGTGTGACAGATATAACGCACGTTTGTGGTAACTCGTGCATGTGCCTCGGTGGCATAGTCGGTAGAGCGCCGGGTGCCTATCGTCACGGACTGAGAAGTCATAGGTTCGATTCCCGGCGGTGGTACTATTTCTTCAGTTTTTAAAGGCGATAGTCTTTCTTGGAATACTTAAACGGAGAAATTTTGGTCTGTATTTATGTCTGTCTTTCTGTTTGTCGGCACGTCACTCGCGTCAGCCACTGGTCTTCGTATACCTCCCATAGGACACGAAATTCAAACGCTCCGCCGACGCAAGCGCCGACAGCGCCGAGAGCGCTATTGAGTTACGCCCCTTGCAGAAGGCCGCCAAGCTCAGGGGGCGATGACGTGGCGATTACGTTGCTTACGTCGTCAGGGCAACAGTAACAACAGCCGCTCGCCTCCACCCCTCTGCCTCCCTCTCCGCGCGCCGTTTTCTTTCTCTTTTTTTTTGTGCGCTTGCCTTTTCTCTTCTCCTATGCCGCGCGCTGGGATTTTTTTTTTTGTTGTTGTTCGCGTGCGCTCGCGCGCGTGCTGGGCTTGGCCGCGCATTCGTGTTTGCCCGCAGCCAGCATGTGCTAGAGCATAAAGGATGAGTCCACCTACATCATTTCTGTTACCTCTTTTTATTGTTCTGTTTCCGAAACTCAAGATTTGCATGTAATGGGGCGCGATACAAGTTCAGGAGAAGAACAGAAGGGAAGAATTCAGTGTGTGCATGACTAAACACAAAAGTTCATTGTAAAATTTAGAAATTAAAAAATCGAACACATTGAAAAGTGTAGGCCCTTTGACGTGCACACATATAAGAAGCACGATTTTCATTTGGTGCAATACAGAGCAAAGTGCAAAGGAGCCTCTGATGAGAGGTAATCATGTAGCTTAAAAAAATGTCAGTGCATGACAAAAACATAACGAAGGTCAAAATATGTAAATATGAAATAATAATGCAATGATTTACTTCTTAACCGTTGAAATGATACGATACACAAAACAACCAGTTACATATTTGCTCAGATTTTGCACAAATATACATGAAATGCTGGACACCTTCACCAGATAAACAAAATGAAAAAGATCAGATTTAGCACAGCAAATAGTACATTGCGCAAAAAAGAGCAAGATACAATATATGGTACTTGAACACTTGAAAGTTAGTTGGTGGCAACGGGATGCAGGCCATAGTCAGCTTATGTAGCAGCACATGACATTCGAAGAAAAGCGTATTACTCAACGACCAGGTGAAATAAGCCTATACGCAGCTTTTCTTTCACCGTGAATACAATGCCTAGCTGAATGTAACGCCAGTGAAGGGAGGACGTCATGTCCGATACACTGAGCACTTCATTGTAATAGACACAAACAGTAAAATTCTGCATATAGGACATGTCTCATGCCTACACATGAATCCTTAGAGCGCTTTTTTCCATAGGTAATAGCAGAGACAATATATAAACACGCAGAGTACTTCTTCAGCCGTAAGTACATAGCACATTCACGCACCGAGAAGAAGCGCTGGGGGCAGGATAGAAAGCTGGTCCACTTGAGTTGCGGATCGAGACTTCGCGAGAGCTGATTCTGCAGCTGTTAACCCCTCCTTGGGCAAACACATCAGTTCTTGCCTTCTCGAATACTCCGAAAACGTTTCCGTACTGAAATAAAACAATTGAAAACTATTAATTCCAACGATACAAATTACGCAGTCGCATGAGGCACAACGTAGTTTCGTTGTCTCGGCTCAGTGCAAGCTGCGATACATTGGGCAGTTTTAGAATAGCGTACGCTATGTTAGCGTTTGCGGCTCGCTATTTCCGTCACTTAACGGGAGCCCGCAAGCGGTTAGCGTACGACGCATGCATAGTTGCGCGAAAAAGCCAACGCAAAGCTTTTCGTACGCTATTCTAAAACTGCCTATTGAGTCTCAGAAACGCGTATTAAACGATGGCGAGTGATAAACAGGCAAAAAAAAAGCAAAACGCACTTCCATCACGCAGTTCTGTCATAGACGCAAAATTAAACTATGAGTCTCAAGTGCTTTAATTTCATTGCTTCTAGGAACAGCGATATTAACTGCAACATCGTGCTCTTCACGGTTCAGCCATATTTAAAAAAAAAAAACAATAACTGTGTTGTCCAACTGCAACTCGTATATGTGTGGCTGCGAACGCAAGCCGCATGCTCACCTTTAGTTTTCGGAACCTCGAAGAATCTTGCGGAACTCGGCCGGTCTTGAAGTATCCGTGCACCGTTGCATGATGTACGAATGGTGCGTGCCGTTAACCACCACGGTGGCAAAAGCGCACAACACGCAAACACCACAAAAACTCCACACGCCGGCCACAGCTTGCTTCATGTAACGGAACATCACGAAACTTCATGTCAAGGCCAGCGACTAGGACGGGCTCCTGTATGGCTGCGACGGAGCACGGCTGCCATAACGACCACTCCGATAAGTCTCAAGAGCGAACGGCTCTTGACCCGCCAACCACAACGGGAACTTGCAGGTGTCCGCCAAGCATAGCCTGCCTGCACGGCCAGCCTGGTGCCCGCTCTCAACACTCGCTTCGTGCTACAACGGAACTTTCGAGGAATTCAAAACTAGCGTTGCTAGCGTCGCGGCGCGCGCACGGCCTCGGCGGCCGGCGCGGGGCGCACAGCTTTGTCGGCACGGGCGGCAGGCTGCCATTGGCTGCTTTAATTTTGAATCTCCATGAACCCTAGCGCCAATTTCGCCTTCAGTTACGGCCCCTTTTAAAAGGCCGCCGAACTAGCAAATTATTCAAGACGGTGTCGGTGACGTAATCGTGACGTAATTATTTGGGACGCCGGAGCGGCAGTGTTTCCGGGTATTGATTCAGCCACTCGGCTAAAGTTGAACCACTTGCCCAAGGGCCAGCCATCTTGAACGGCTGACTAGGTTCTTACTTGTGTACACTGTTGATCAAAAAGCAAACATTACGCATATCTGAGGCGCAACATCACTAGGTAAGTATTAGGTGGTGTGTTCCTTTAATAGAAAATGCATACATACGTAATTCTAAAGACCCTAGTTTTTAAGCTGCGCTGAAAATACGACTGCGCTGAAACTAGCCTTCCTCCGTGCCCTCTGCACGAGCTCATTATTGTGTTTCGGTTCTGTATTGCACTGTACGAATGCCATGGGCGCCGCTCTGGCATTCCTGTTTTACCCAGGCGACGTGTAATAAAAGAGTGTGTGGAGAGTACTCGTTGAGTGCGGACGTTTCTTCTGCTTCAGCGCTTCGCGCCAAACCGTGTGTTCGGGCTGGCTGGCGTCCCCGCCGGTCGCGTTCGTCACCACCGGTCTTCGCCTGCTGCTGCGCCGGGACTACCAGCCCGCAACACAACACTCATGTTTCCCGACGTATTGACAGATGGCGTCCATATCTCACGCAGCGCCTCTTCTATCGTCTTTAGGACGACATTTGCAGCGAAGCACGCAGATACGCAGGCCAATTTTTTCTTTCTGATCCAGTTAGTGTGCATTTTACCAACGTCATATCCGTGACGGAATACGTCAGTGAAGTCTTAGTGGAACCCCGGCAAAGACACTTTCCTGTTAAAAAAAGATTCATTTAAAGTGCAATTCACTTAAACTTCATTTTTCGTGAAATCTACGCGCATGCACTGTAGATATTTTGCGTATTTTGTGGCGCATGTGTTCGCGCACACGAGTGCATGTTTGTGTGGCTCGTAGTGTAAGCTTGGGGCTATCGTGTGACAAATTCTGCCTTAGTGTGAGGACGACTGTCTGCACGAAAATGCACCGACGATGTCATGACGTCCATCTCACAAGACACAGCAGTGCGTGACACATTAGAGAAATCGATTCTTCTCTTCTTCTCCACTGTACAGGAGGAATCGCTTCCCTTTTTCATTCGTTTGTTCGGCACTCCTTTATTTGGCGCTAGCGAATACGACTGAAAGGTGCTTCTGTATACCGATCTGCGCGCCCTCTGTTTGCTAAGCACATTGCCTTTCAGCCCGATAGGGGTGCTCCAAGGAAAAAAAGAGTAACAGTCAACTATAACATTTTTCTCAGCTACGCAGGCAGGGGAGCACACCATTCGGAAAGTATTCAAAACTTTCCATTCATCTAGGGCGTCTAGGGCAGCTGCAGGAGCATTTTTCTCCCTCGCATATATGGAAATACTTTTGCCGTCGTCAGTCGGCGCTGTCTGTCTCTTTCAATTCTATGAAAGCGCGCAGGCAGCCGAGTCTAGCAGAGCCCCACTACGCTACTGCACCACTGAGGCCTGTGGAAAGTTGGGAATGGCTCGAAAGAAGTAACGCGCTTTCCTTTCGTGGCTCTTTCTTTACGTTTTCGAGAGCGCCGAAGCGCTGGAGAAACGTCCCGACACAAAACTCAGTGCGTGGCTCCAAATGCCACTACAATGCCACCTCTGCACGTTATGTTGCCTGTTTCCTTAGTTTTTAAACGCATGAAGGTGGCGCCACCAACTACCACATGGTGACAGAGCACGAAGGCTCCGCGTGGGAGCCAACCGATCTCACTTTCTTTTTTCTCTTTGTCATTTACACCTCCTGGCTCCCGCTGGGTATTGCATTGTGCCATTCTTTGCGAGAGTGCAGCAAGAAGAGACGGAAAAAATAATGGAATGCACTTCTGACTGCTGTCGCAAATTCCGTTTAACTGCTTTTCAATCTATTGTAGAAGAAAAAACGTCGACAAAAGTTACAGAAAAAAAGAATTGTAAGAAGTCAAGTCTTTATTACAGCGGAGCTGTTAGTTTCTAGTTGGTCTAGATTTTTCGCCGCTTTCGGCTCGCATCGATATTATGATCATCATGAAAGACTGGCACGATCAAATTAGGAAAAAAAAGAAGCGTCTGTGGGCAGAGCTCAAACGGCAGCTGGAGAAGTGGGAGTATGAGAAGACGTCACTGGGCCTCTAATAATGATAATTTTAAAAATTAGAGCCCTTCCAACTGTTTGTGAAGAGGGAAGAGGAGCGGAGCTGGGGAAGCGTTCTGATGGCGAGGCGTCTTCAGTGGCCCGATCGTCGTCAGCGGCACTGCATTGGCGGCGACGCGCACATGGCGCTTCTGGGCGCGCCGACCTTCCTCGTACTGCCACTGCTCCTCTTTGGAACGTACGACAGGCGTTTCACCCATGGCGAGTCCGAAGAGCAACTGAACACATCGATAGAGCGATCTCTTACGATCACGATACAACGGACAAACGCGATTGATTGACGAGACGTAGTGGAGAAAGACTATGACGCCTTATTAAAGACGGCTACCCCAATCGCAGCGCGCGTACTGGCGCGGACGGTGGCGGTGCAAACAGGATGATAGACAAGCGCGGGAGACTGCAGAAATAATAAGCTTCAATAGGAACAACGAACTCAGACATTATATTCAAGGCGTCTGCCATAGTACGCATCTGCGTGCTCCGACGCAACATGGCGGTTCTGTCGGAGTTGCTGCCATCCTAAGTATTGCCTATATGGAAGGAAGGAAGGAACAAGGGGAAAGACAGGGAGGTTAGCCAGTTCTTAGACCGGCTGGCTACCCTGTGCTGGGGGAAGGGGTAAGGGAGATAAAAGATAATAGAAGAGAGGTGTTACAAAAATGAGGGAGAGCAAGAAAGGGAAAAAGAGAGAGAAAAAAGGAAAGGAGAATACGACACTGCTTAGAGTCTGTTTCTAAGACCAGTTGTCCGCAAGAACCACAATAATGCTTTCAAAGCCTTCTGTGCTGACGACGGACTCGGCCAAGGCCAAGGCCCCAAAACCCTTTGTTCCGACAAAGGGCGACTATCAAGTTTATCTAGCGCATACGAAAGTTCTTGTCTTGGCGCACTGAAACGAGGACACTCACACTGAAGATGGGAGGTCGTTTCTTCGCAGCTGCAGTTATTGCATGTAGAGTCGTTGGCCATTCCAATCAGACAGCAGTAGGCACTCGTGAAGGCCACGCCAAGCAACAGGCGGCACAGAAGCGTTTCCTCAGCTCGCGATATTCTTGACGGAAGACGGAGCTGGAGATCGGGATCCAAGCTGTGTAGACGAGCATTGGTGAATTCCGCCGGGTTCCACTGGGCAAGTGTGAGTTCACGTGCCAGCGAACGAAGTCTTGCAGCTGCGTCGGTCCTGGAGAACGGTATATCTGCGGAGTGGTCACTGTCATGTGCAGATCGGGCGGCCTCATCCGCACGGTCGTTACCGTATGTACCACAGTGACCCGGTATCCATTGATACGCTATGTTTTGTTGTGTCTCGATTGCCTGGTAGTGAAGAAGCCTTATAGCAGCGACACACTACTCATTAGGTCCATAACGAAATGGCGACATAAGACATTGAAAAGCTGCCTTGGAGTCAGAGAAGATGGACCAAGCTTGCGAAACTTCTTCAACTATACTCTAGTGCTGCACGGATGGCGGCGAGTTATGCGGCCGTCGATGATGTCAAATGCGATGTTTTGAATTTTATGGTGACTGACTTCGCGGGAATAAACACTGCCCCTGCTGAGCATGCAGAAGAGAAAGAACCGTCCTATATGAGTATTCCTTGATCTTAGCACTAGACAGTTTCGCTCTAAAGCTTACAGGGTTCCTTATGCATTCGTCTAAGAAGACTCGAAGGCGAAAGGGATGCGGTGTGGCTATTTTATCATCATCATCCGAGCTTGACAGGCCACGTGAGTAGCTGCACACTTTGTTGGTGCTGATTTAGATAATGAGGATGATTAATTATAGGTCAGCTTTTCGTAATGGATTGGAATCCTTCAAATACCCACTCGGTAAGCAATTCACACAGTGCGATGCTCTTCTGACACGCAATTATACATCTGTTAATGTAACTCCTTGCCCTACATGACGGCTGTATAAGGTCTTTTTCCAAGGAGGCTTAAAGCACTGCCGGGGCTCTGTGTGAGAATACTTCACTGGCACGCAAATACCTGGCTTCGATTCCGGCTCGGACCCTGATTTTATTTATTTGATTTGATCTGCGAGGCCTGAGCTCCTGTGCCGCACGCCGCGTTTTTCAAGGCCAGCGTCTGATGAGGCCCAATAAGAAAGTCTTTATTCCGTTAGAGAACGAGAGTTTTAGAATTGGGAAGATCGCCAGCTGAACTGCAGTTCGGCTTTCGACCCCCAACCAGGATCACAGCTTCCTCCCAAGACAAAATGGAGGCGGAAGGCAATGGTTACAAGAAAATGGCGCGAGGAGCAACCAAAGCATAACCACGGTTTCCTCCGGGACGGCACGTGTCGTCGCACCAGTATCAGACAGGTCAGGTGTGGTTGCTGGGACATTAGTGTTCACAACAGGAAGACGCATGGTTACACTGAAAGCATCAGAGGGACCACAGCGGCGCGACGTGGACCAACTTCAGTTGCGGCTGGAGTCGCACCTAGAAAGCAGAAGCAAGTCCGGACCAACGATGAAGTCTAGTGGGCAGAAGTGCCTCGCGGTACGAGCGTACGAGAATTCAACTCTCAAGCAGAAGACCTGGAGCAGCCACGACGTTCTACTCGCCAGTGGAAGTAAACAGATTGTCTCACACTATAATCGGTTACAACCTAAGAAGAGATACAGGCTCTGTCCGAAAAACCGCGGCGCACTTGTCAATCACCTTGCCAGAGGGTCGTGCAAGCTGGTTTCATTTCGAACCATAAGTACTTTTTCTGTCCCAATGTAAATACCACGCGTGTCGAAAACTAAAGGTTCACCGTTCCTACTGAAAATATGATCTTTGGCTAAGAGTGATGTCAGAATCTCTGATAAAATTTGCCAGGACGTTCAAGTTTCAGGTTTCAAACCAGCGACATGTCTGTGTGGGTACACGAACTATCAGAAACGCGCGTAAAGTGCATGTGATTTAATGGAACGTCTATGCAAAGTCTCACAGGGTGGGACAGTGGCGGCTGTGGGTAGAGCTTGCATAAGATTGTAACCGAATATATCTTAGGGATGTAGTGTTATCAATTTGCTGATGTTTAGCATGAGCAGAACGGCCTGCACGTGCCGCATTGTCGCTCATCACTTCTGGTCATGTGACCGTTGCTTTTTACATAAGAAAGCCGGCAACACCGAGTAATAAACGTTCTTTCTTTTCGCCACAACCTGCCGGCTATGCTGCGTTATTTCAGTAATACCTACAGGCGCTAATATTTCCCAAAGTGAAGAAGGGTCTCCACGCACACGTTTCGAAAATTCTGTGTTTGCGAAGGCAAACAGCGCTCTCTCGTCCTTACGCTCGAGCTCCCATTTCTCATCAGCACGGCGAGTGCTACGTATCGCCAGTTTTATTGCGGTGTGCCACAACGGAGCCCCAGGCAATGTTTACACAGCACTGATTTCTTTCAGTTCAAGTCGTGCGCTGCAAAAACTAACGCAATTCGTCTTACGTAATGTGGACGACACAGAACAAGTTTTCACTTAGCGAGCGAAGAAAGAACGAGAACAAAAAGTGCGCTTTGTGATAGTGATGTAGACACTTCATTTCTGCCTCGTGGGTTGCCCACAGATATAGATGAGTTCGTTTCCCAGATAAAAGTGGGCCGTAAAGTTTGTCATCTTTCTTTGTTGCTGTTTTTTTGCCAAAGCTTATTACGGGTGAGCCGTAGGAAAGAACGAATGAAGCAGAGACACTGAAGAATAAAGGAGGAGAAGCAGGAAGAAAAGAGCCACTTCCGGCCGTCCCTTCTTCCTCGCGTATTCCCGTGGCCCCTCGAAAATCTCTCGTCGTCACCGCCGTCGCTAAGTTGCACTAATTCCGAAATCGTGGCACCTCGCCCATCGGCCGGCCGCCACCCGTTAACGTTCAGGTGAAGACGAACACGAATTCGCCATCTTACAGAGCCGCACACTCCGGAGAGCATGGCCCGAAGCCGGGGGGGGGGGGGGGGGCGGATTTTCACTACTCGCGGGTCGAGCGCGACGGAAGGAGTCAAAAAGAGAGCAAAGAAAAATAGCTTCTTCAAAGGAGGCGAACCTCCGGCGACGAGAAAGGCCGCCCTTGCATATTCCATCGGATTAGCGGCTGCCGCGAAAGTGCGTTTTTCGCCATCTTGCTCTTCGCGAGCCGCAGTATATATGCATACATGGGGGCGGGCAAAATAAGCGCCAGAAGGGCACTTCCATCCTCTCGCCCTCCTGTTGCCGATGCTGCGCACTTCCTCCTCACGTTTCCGCCCGCGGAATCTTCCCCACGAGCCATCCAACTTTTAACGAGAGGACCCGCGCGCCCATCCGTTCCGTCTTTGCTTTTTAATGCCTTTGGCTGTCCTCCCTTCCGACCTAACGTGCACCGTGCGCTTTAAGCCACTCGCCGCCAGCGTGAATTATGAAATAAAGAGCGGATTTTTGGCTCTTCCCTGCTTACCCGCCCCTCTTCGTCGTTCGCGATTCCTTATTTACGAACGCTTTCAGGGTTTTCTCGGCGAGGTGCATAATTTCGACGGATAAGCGCCAAGGCTGTGCACTTACCTCGCGATGCCGTGGAAAAAAAAAAAAAGGATGGCAGGGCTTTTCATCAAGTTCTCAACTGGCGCGTGTCCCGCGAATGCAAATGTTTCCACGCGGAGCCGCGCGCTAAGCTTCCAGCGGCACCTATCACCCCGTTCACCTAACTCTTTTTCTTTTTTTCACTTGGCGGCAGACGGCGAAAGTGAATCTTATTGTATAGGTTATGGGTCGGTGCAGTTTTCGGTATCGTGTCATTTCAGGCGACGGCGGCGGAGCTTTCGGGAGTCGACCCTATACCTCGTTCTCTTTTACACGCGTTTTCTCTGTTTATTCGTGTGCTTGCTCCTCCTTCATCGGTCTTTCTTTCTTTCTCTTTCTTTTTTCTTTCTTTCTTTCTTTCTTTCTTTCTTTCTTTCTTTCTTCTTTCTTCTTTCTTTCTTTTTTCTTTCTTTCTCTTTCTTTCTTCTTTCTTTCTTTCTTTCTTTCTTTCTTTCTTTCTTTCTTTCTTTCGTGTTATTTATTCATTTATTTACTTACTGCATGCGAGACAGTGCCTTTGTGACTTTGTGATACAGTGACGCCCATGAATGGTTATCCGATAGCCAAGGCTTTAAACACAGATATAGTCTCGCTGTGTTCGAACAGTGCATACTACACACTAAATAATGCTCCAGCGATTTCAACGGACTGGTATTAACAATAAAATATTTTGTTTTGCATAAAGACCACTTTTCTATGGACATCCTAGCGCTCACTCTACAATGCACGGTGCCAATACGTGCTGTTGTAATCCCCGCGCATTACGCTGTCACACGGCGCGCGTAATTTCGAGCGCATAAATGTTATTAGTAACGCTCTCTGTGCAGCGCCATTCTATCGGCATGTTCCGTTTTCGCTTGCGTTCCATTGATTCGCTAGTATACTGAGTAGTTTGTTTTGATGGCCCATAGATGCCACAGAATTCTCCCTCC